>NC_079218.1:31643258-31753346 GCF_029633865.1 Lampris incognitus
TGGGGGGTACTGCGAGAGTATTGGGTACCGGGGCAGTTGCTACAAGCCATCCAGTCCTTGGATAACCAAAGTGAGAGCTGTGTCTGCATTCTCGGCACAAAGTCAAACATGTTTTCGGTGGGTGTAGGACTCTGCCAAGGTTGTCCCTTGTCTCCGATTCTGTTTGTGATATTCATGGACAGGATTTCAGGCGTGTGTCAATTTTGTGGACCTCATAATTGCATCTCTGCTCTTCGCAGATGATGTGGTTTTGTTGGCGTCATCAGAATGTGACCTCCAGCGCGCACTGGGGCGGTTTGCAGCTGAGTGTGAAATGGCTGGATGAGAGTCAGTACCTCCAAGTCTAAGGCCATGGTTCTCGACCAGAAAATGGTGGATTGCTCCCTCCTGGTTGGGGATGAGTTGTTGTCTAAAGTGAAGGAGTTCAAGTATCTCGGGGTCTTGTTCACGAGTGAGGGTAGGATGGAGCGGGAGATTGACAGGCGGATTGCTGCAGTATCAGCAGTAATGCAGACGTTGTACCAGACCGTTGTGGTGAACAGGGAGCTGAGCCAGAAGGAAATGCTGTCAATTTACCAGTCAATCTTCGTTCCAACCCTCAACTATGGTCATGAGCTTTAAGTAGTGCCCGAAAGGGTGAGATCGCGGATACAAGTGGCTGAAATGAGTTTCCTCCGTAGGGTGTCTGGGCTCAGCCTTAGGAGATAGGATGAGGAGCTTGGACATCCAGAAGGAGGTCGCAGTAGAGCTGCTGCTCCTTCACGTCGAACGGAGCCAGTTGACGTGGTTCGGGCATCTGATTAGGAGGCCTCCTGGGCGCCTTCCTTTGGAGGTTTACCAGGCACGGCCAACTGGGAGGAGACCCCGGGGTAGACCCAGAACTTGCTGGAGGGACTACAGGTTCAATCTGGCTTGGGAACGCTTTGGGATCCCCCAGGAGGAGCTGGAGGGCATTGCTGGGGAGAAGGACGTCTGGAGTGCTCTACTTAGCTTGCTGCCACCACGACCCTACCCCGGAAAAGCGGCTGAAGATGAATGAAGATGAATGGGTTATAACCAAGCAATGGGAGTAGATCACAAGGAAATTTTCTCTCCAACTGCAAATCTGATATCAATTCGTACCCTGATGCAATAGTGATGCTGACTCGTGTTGATCTCAAGAGATATTGTGGGGTAGTAGGGAGCTTGATTTATGTAATGACATGTACTAGACCCGACCTTAGCTGGGCTGTGAATAAACTATCACAGCATTTGTCTGAGCCAAATTAACAACACCGGTTGACAGCTAAACATGTGATGAGGTACCTGAAAGGCACAATTGATCACGAGTTGTATCAAAGGAAAAGTGACACAAACAAAACTTTTGGCATACAGTGATTCTGATTGGAGATCTGATTTGAATGACAGGTGAAGCACTACAGGATACTGTTTTAGCTTAACTGAAAATGGTCCACTCATGTGTTGGAAATCAAAGAAGTAGGTCACAGTTTCTTTATCATCATGTGAAGCTGAATACGTGACGTTGGCTGTGAACATGCAAGAAAGTCTGTATATTGAACAGTTACTGAATGGGATGGAGAGTGAGTGCCAGTATGCACCAGTGAAGATTTCTGAGGATAACCAAGGCACAGCTGCTCTGTCCAAAGACCCAGTGTGTCACCAGAGGTGCAAATATATTGATATTGGGTATAGTTTCGTTCGTTTGGCACGCAATGATGGCATGATAACAACTGAATATTGTCCTACAGTGGATATGGTTGCAGATGTTATGACTAAACCAATGACAAAGTTCAAGATGGAGAAATATATGAGTTTCATCTTTGGTGTTTAAGCTCCATCAAGACATGTGACTGTAAGTGCCTTAAGTTGTTGGTTATAGAAGTGTTGTATGATCTGTATGGTATGAGATCAAGTGGGGGTGTTAACATGTGTGATCTCATACGTCATATGTAATGCGTAATACGTAATGCACAGCGATTTTGATGTCATCACTGACAATGCCAAATTAATCTCCAAATTCTGCTATAACTTCTATAGTAACTTGTATAGTTAAAATTATAATGAAGAGGCCACATCTTTAAATCTGAATTCAGTAAATGATTTGAAATCTATAGGTACAACTGATGAAGATCACTGTGACGTCCTTCAGCATAAAGGAGGTTATTGAATCTATTAACCTACTTAAGAACAATAAATCCCCTGGCACCAATGGCATATCTACAGAATTTTGCAAATCTTTTTCAAGCCAGTTAGCCCCATTTCTGCTACAGGTTTTCTCAGAAAGCCTAAATAACAACACTCTTCTGCCTAGTCTCACCCAGGGTCTGATTACATTGATTCCCAAGCCTAAAAAAGACATGCTTCTCATTGATAACTGGAGACCCACCTCTCTGCTCAACAATGATTAAAAAATTATTGCTCTCATATTTGCAAAAAGAATTAAAGTAGTCATAGACACAATTATCGATGAGACACAGTCGGGCTTTATGAGAAATAGACATTTTTAACAATATCAGACTTGTCTTGGAGATACTAGACAACTCTGAACTGATCTCTGTACATAGTTATATCCTCCACCCCACCCAACCCCTGCATCTCAACAAAAGCACACAATACAAAGAAAAAAAATATACGTATATAAAAGGGGAAGACATTGATAACCATTGTCTCCCCCCTAATAGTTAACATCACAAACAACCACAACAACAGCAATAATAATAATAATAATAATAAAAATAATAAATGAGTGAATTAAATAAGCAAAGAGAAAGTACAAAATACTTGTACATACATAAAACATGCATAACCAAAAAAAAAAGAAAAGAAAAAAAGGTATGGACAATTGGTAATACACCAAATCAACATGACAATCTGCCCCCAAATGCCGCCTGCACCCCGTGAGGCCACAGTCCAAGGTGTATGCACCCACACCTTGTTATATTTGCACGCCTACCCACCAACATAAACGCATGCCCAATGTACCTATATATACATTATATGTATATGCATGCAAATGCATATCTCAGAACAGTACACCGTTGTCTAAACCAAATCACACATCCACTGCTCTAGTCCAATGGGATAGAGCGCATCGTTTCAAAGTGAGAGATAAGAGGCTGCCAGTGTTTGTAAAAAAATTTCAACTGAGCCCCGGACAGCAAATTTGATCTTTTCCAATTTCAGAAATGACATTAAGTCCCTTAGCCAGGACATGTTTGAGGGGGGTGAGCGATTTTTCCATAGGAGGAGAATACGGCGACGGGCAATTAAAGAGGCAAAGGAGATTACACTAATTTGTTTAGCAGTCATTTTAACTCCCTCCTCAGGGACACCAAAGATAGCAGTTTGAGGCGATGGGTCCAGATTCAATACCAAAATATCCAATATAAGGTTAAAGAAGGACCTCCAGTATTCTGTCAAACTCGGGCATGACCAGAACATATGAGTCAAGTCTGCTGGTGCTTGAGAGCATCTGTCACAAACATCAGAGAGGTTTGGGTAAATCTTTGATAATTTTGCTTTGCTAAAATGGATCCTGTGAAGGATTTTGAATTGAATGAGACTAAGCCTTGCACAAGAGGAGGATGTGTGTATTGCACGTACTGCAGTGTCCCACCAATCATCGGACAGAGTGATACCTAGTTCAGTCTCCCAGCTTGTCTTGATCTTATGCAGAGCAGGGGGAGTCGTTGCTGATAAAAGATTGTATATAAAAGAAATATGGCCTTTTGACAAGTCAGTAACTGCAAGAAGATGGTCAATGCCCGAGGCCGGCGGAGCCTATGGAAATGCTGGAGTGCTTGATTTGGCAAAGTTGCGAATTTGAAAATACCTAAACAGATCAGAATGTTCAAGTTTGAATGTGGAACGTAATTGTGCAAAGCTAGCAAACAGGCCATCAACATAAAGATCACCCAGGCAGGATAGGCCTTGTCTGCGCCAGACGGCAAATCTCGAATCAATCTTGGCTGGTTGAAAGAGCTGATTGTTGCAGATAGGTGTAGCTAGGGGCAGAGAAGTCCAGTTGAACTGTTGCCTAATTTGTTGCCAGATTTTCGAAGTGGTAATTACTATGGGGTTAGAGCAGTGCTGTTTAGGCTTAAATGGAAGACTGCTACACACCAATGCTTTTAGGGATGAGGAATGACAAGAGTTAGCTTCTAACTAAATTCAGTTATTATCAGTGTCTGAGATCCAGAGTGCAATTTTATCCACGTTAGCGGCCCAGTAATATAATTGAAAATTTGGCAGACCAAGTCCCCCCTGTAACCTCCCTCTCTGGAGCAAAGATTTACAAATTCGTGGGATTTTACCCCCCATATAAAATTTGAAATTATTGAATCCAATTGACGAAAGAAATGTTTAGGTAAAAAAAAATAGCTAGGCATTGAAATAAGTATACGTAGTATCTGGGGAGCACGTTCATTTTAATGGATTGTACTCTACCTGCTAGGGAAAGGGGTAGGCTGTTCCATCTCTGCAGATCAGTTTTCACCTTTGCTGTTAGAGCCGTAAGATTTTCCTCAAATAGAGAGTAGATGGAAGTTGTAATATTTATTCCTAAGTATTTAAGCCTGGTGCTAGATAATCTGAAGAGAATATTAGACTAGGGTATTTCCTGGGCCAATTGATTAATAGGAAAGCATTCACTTTTCTGTATATTTAGTTTATACCCAGAGAAGTTACTAAATGATTGGAGACTGGCTAAAAAATGCGGAATGGAACTTATTGGATCAGATACGTAAAGGAGTAGGTCATCTGCATACAAGGATACTTTGTGCTCGGCACCACCTCTTTTGATACCTGAAAAGAACTTATCAGTCTTAAGAGCAATTGATAGAGGTTCAATAACAATGGCAAAAAGGAGGGGGGAAATTGGACATCCTTTACGTGTCCCGCGTGAGAGGGGAAAGAATTGTGATCGCTGATTGTTGGTACATACGCAGGCCTGTAGGGAAGCATACAGTAAGCATATCCAGGATGTGAATTTCTCTCCGAACCCAAATTACTTTCGATTCTGGCTACAAGGACTTTAGCAAGTAACTTTTCGTCAACATTAAGAAGCGAAATAGGTCGATAAGAAGAGCATAAATTGGGATCTTTGTCCTTTTTCAGTATCAGTGAAATAGAGGCTTGGGTAAGTGTTGGTGGTAGTGTGCCTTTTTGGAGAGAGTCCTCGAACATCTCCAAAAGCAAAGGTGCCAACTGATTGGAAAACTTCTTATAAAATTCAGCAGAATAGCCGTCCAATCCTGGGGATTTCCCACTTTGCATTGACTTGATAGCATCCATTATTTCATTTAGATTTAGAGGTGTCTCCAGGTTTTTGTGTTGTTCCGGCGTTAATTTAGTAATATTGAGCCCATTAAAGAAAGTGTCAGTATCATCAGGTGAGTCAGATTTGTATAGATCAGAATAATGGGCTCTGAAAGTCTCATTAATTTCAGAGGGGTTAGATGTCAGTGAATCTGAGTTATTGGTTATTTGAGAAATTTGCTGTGAGGCCACCCTCCCCTTCAACTGATGTGCGAGAAGGCGCCCTGCCTTATCCCCATGTTCGTACAATGTTCCCTGAGCTTTAAGCAGCATCTTCTCTGCATCCTTTGTGGACAAAAGATTGGATTCAGTTTGGAGAGCAAGTCTCTCCTTGAACAGTTCAGGAGATGGTGAAATGGAACATCGGCGATCTAGATCAACTATTGCCTCTGTAAGCTCACGTTGTCGTCTCTTTCGTACTGTTGTGGTTACACCGCCCCGAGCTTCCTCCCCGGCAAGTTCAAGCCACTCCCCCAGCTCGGATGTGCCGGAAACATTCGAGCGCTCGGCTCGCGCTCTGAGGAGACGAGCGCTGTGCTGCACCAGGTGTTTGCCATCATCCATCAGGCACACCTGCGGCAATCGGGCAGCTCTCTACAAGAAGCCTCCCAGAATGTCTCTCCGGGCTTCGATGTACTGAACCCTGCGGTAAAGCTCTGACAAGCCCTCCAGCGTTCCTTGCCCTCTTGCAATTCCGTTTATTCCCCAGTGTCTAATATTCGTGTGTCTCTTTTTCCTCCCAATACTCTCCCTCCGCGACTTCCACGGCTCCCCGCGTCTCCCTCGTCCCCAGCGACCTTCACGTTTTTCCCCGGACCTCTCCAGCGATCTCCCTCCGTGTCTCTCTACCTGGACCCCTCCTTTCGGACTTGACTTCCTGGATCTCGGACCCGGACTTCCTCGGACAACCCCTTGCTCTACCCATTCGGACTTTGGTAGCCAGGCGCACATCGTCTCAACAACGTCCACATGAGACTCCCCTGTCATTATCCCCTGTGGCAGTTTTTTGTTTGTTTTTCTTCTCTGCATTAAATCGCCCTTCGGGTTATCCCAGTGCTCTGTTGTCTGTCTGTCCTTTTGGGTTTCGCTACACTGGCCTCTGGTCTTCATTCGTGAGTCGTAACACGTACCTTATTATGATGAGCGGTATGTGAAATTATCTCACCCTTAAGGAATGCCTTAGGGTTTCCCATAATAAAGATTGACTGGTATCATCAGTCTTGTTAGTCTCCGCAAAGAGGTCAATAGACTGGGTGATAAGATTACAAAATTTAGCGTCAGACAGAAATGTGGAATCCAATCTCCAGAAGTGACTCTCTCTATGATGGTTTTCAAGGCTCAAGTCCAGTATGACAGAGGAGTGGTCAAAATTAACTATAGAGGAGTATTCGACTGAGGTTATTGTGGGGAGAAGCATCTTATCTATAAAAAATAATCTATACAGGAGTAAGAATTATGGACATGTGAATAAAACGAATAGTGCCTATCAGTTGGATGAGAGAATCTCCATGGGTCGACACAGCCGCACTGATCCATAAAGGTAGCCAGCGCTTGCGACATCTTGGAAGGTGTAACTGTTCTCGAGCTAGATCTGTCTAGACTGGGATCCATCACACAATTAAGGTCTCCTCCAAATATTAGCTTGTGAGTGTCTAAATCAGGAAGCGATGATATAAGTTTCTTCATAAAATCTACATCATCCCAATTTGGGGCGTACACAGAGACAAGAACAACCGGAGTTTGATAAAGGGAGCCAGTTACTATAATATATCGCCCGTTAGAGTCACAGATGATGTTAGAGGGAATAAAATTTACTTTTTTATTAATCAAGATGTGCGCCTCTCGTTCTAAGGTTGAATGTAGAGTGAAAAATATGACCTATCCAGGGTCTGCTAAGTCGTTGGTGGTCTATTGTACGCAAGTATGTTTCTTGTAAGAATGTGATGTCTGTGTTTAAATGTTTCAAGTGAGAAAATGCTCTAGCACGCTTCACAGATCCATTCAGGCCCCCTACGTTCCATGAGATAATTTTGATGGAGCCTCTCACTCTCACCGAACTGCTTGGGTTATTCGTCATAACAATCTCTGAAAGTCAAATGATAATGGGATACGGTTTGACTTGGTTCAGTTGAAAAGTCGTCAGGCATACGTGCAAACCCAGTAAGGTACCGCAGCAAGAAGAATGACAGACACATGCCAATCCAAATGCAAAAAACAGGTAATGGGCAAAAAAAAAAAAAAAAGGGAAAAAAATAACAAACAAAACAAAACAAAAACACAAAAAAACAAGCAAAACAAAAACACCCCCCCCATACCAGCCCGCCCCCCCCTGTACCTATGCTCATCGTCCCACCTATGATAAGCTGCAGGCAAAACTATTTATTAACTTCCGGAATAACTAAATGAAAGTGAAGTAATACTTGCGGTAGTATTGGTCGAGGATCAATGACCACACCGGGTTATAGAACTCAGGTTTAATCGTGGCTCAGTAGGCAGACGTAATAACCATACATGGTAGTGGTGTAACCATAATAACAGTCCAGGTAGTACATAACACCTAGTGTAGTTCCAGTGTATATACATGGCGTTATATCACTACATCCCCCCTGTTTAGTTTTCAATTTTTACAGTATAAAAATACAAACATATTCAGAGCCCTCCTTTTGTGTGTTATTGTCTCTACTCATAGTCCTTGTAGTGAGCTGGTTTGGAAACAGCTCTTCCATATCTTGTGCGCACTGTCTTGTGTGTTTCACAGGTTTGGCTGGAAGAAGTTCCAGCTGCATGAGTGTCCCGTTGAGGTTCTGTGAAGCGGGTTCTTGCGCTCCTCAGTACATGGGGGTGGTGAATGTCCCGCAGGTGGCTCCTGCCACGTCTGAGTTTGTTCCCATTTGATGTTTGCACAATGTAGCTCCTTGGCTCATCGCACTTTTGTACGACGGTGGCTGGATACCAAGTCCCTTTTTCCTTGTTTAGGACAGATACGTGCTGTCCGGGACCGAGTGGAGGTAGTTCTCTGCCGCTGCTGCGGTCATGATGTTCCTTCATGTTTGCTGTTCTCTGCTCCAGGTGGAGTCGGTTTTCCTCCTTGCCTGGGTCCCCTCGACTCGGCAGCAGGGTGGTGACTGGCCTTCCGAAGATCAGTTCTGCTGGTGATGGTAGTTTACTGTCGATGGGTGTTGCTCTGACCTGTAGTAAGGCAACTTGTATGTTACCTCCTTGTCTCATGGTTTTCTTCACAATGGATTTGATGTGTCGCACATGCCTCTCAATGAATCCATTGTTTTTTGGATAGTGGGGTGAGCTTGTCACGTGCCTGATTCCCCAGTCAGCCGTGAATTTCTGGAACGCGTGCCCTGTGTACTGGGGTCCATTATCTGTAAGTATCTCGTCAGGCCTTCCAAAAAGAGACATGTACATTTCCATTTTTTGTGCAATTGCCCGGCTGGACACAGGCAGGGGCATTTCATCCACTAGAGGGAACTTAGAATATCTGTCCACAATCAGTAAATACTGATGTCCATCGATCTCGAATAGATCAGAAGCTAGGGATTGCCATGGTTTTGACGGTGTGTTGTGTGGGTTGAGAGGTTGCTTTGGATTTGCATCCTGATGTTCCACGCATATGCTACATGACCTGCAGACTCTTTCGATGTCATCGTTCATTCTGATCCAGTAGACACTTTCTCTCGCCAGTCGCCGTGTCTTTTCGATGCCCTGGTGTCCTACATGCAGCTGTTCGAGTATAGAATCAGTCATGGAGTCTGGGATGAGCACCTGTCTGCCTTTGAATATGACTCCTGCTTCAACTGCGAGCTCATCTCTGAATGACCAGTACTCACGTAGTTGTCTTGGTAGAGCTTTGATGTTGTCTGGCCATCCCTGGTGGATCAGCTCTTTCAGTGCATTGAGTCTGGGGTCGCTGGTGGTTTCCGTGCGGAGTGCGTCCTGTTTCTCGGGAGAGAAGTTTATCATTGCAACAGTGAGCATCTCTGGATCCTCGACTTCTGCCTCTATTCCGTCAATGCGCTCGTCCAGCTCGATGTTGCTGTTGTTCTCAGGGTTGGGTAGTCGGCTGAGTGTGTCTGCCAGGACCATCTGGTTTCCTGGTCGATATGTGACCTCGTAGTTGTATCCTTGTGTTTTTATCAGCATTCGCTGAAGCCGTGGCGGGGCGGCATGCAGTGGCTTTGTTCAGAGTTTGGAATGTGGTTAGCAGTTGTGACTCTTCCTCTAGGTGTATTGACCAATATCCAGCTTTTGCGTCAAGTTTGCTGAATATTTTTGCATTTGCAAACTTCGGGTTCAGTTCCTCCACAGTAGGAATCTTGTGTGGGTATCTCCTAAGGCTGGCATTAAGCTTTTGGGGGTCTAAGCATATGCGAAGGGAACCGTCTTTCTTTGTGCTATATGCCAGACTCGAGCACCAGTCTGTGTGCTGTTCTACTTTTCTTAACACATCTTGTTCGACTAGGTTATTCAGTTCATCTTTCAGTTTGTCTTTGATGTGAATGCTGCACTTACGTGGTGGGTCTATGAATGGTTCAGCATCTTTTTTCAGGAAGAGCTTGGCCTTTCCACTGAAGTTGCCAATTTTGTCAAACTGGTCTGGGTATGCTCTCTTTAGGTCTGCACTGTTAGATATGGTCATTTTGGGTTTTGTCTGTCTTGTGTTGACTTTTTTCTGGTTTGCATGTCCTTTCTCGGTCACTGCATCTACATTGACAGTCACTAGGTTTAACAGTTCACATGTTGGCAGCCCAACTATGGCTGGCCCTGGTACGTCTACAACATAGAACTTTGCATTGATCCATTTGGATTCTTTGTACTGGAATGGAATGTCAATGGTGCCTAGGCAGGGGATGGCGTGACCACTGTATGCAGATAGCCTCCTGTTGGTTGTTTTCAGTCGTTTCTGGGTGCATGCATTTTCACCGTACATCTGCTTGAAGGTACGCAATGGGAGTGTGTTGCCTGACGCACCTGTGTCTATCTTCAGACGTAGTGTGTATCCACGACCAGGTAGGTCAGGTGGTGTCACCTTCAGGACTGTGTACGCCTCCTCTCTGGCCGGCTTGCTGTCTATGCTATGCATGCACTTTTCACTGATCGTTATGGAGTGGAACTGTTTCTGGTAAGTACTTTAGTTCTCACTGTCTGTTTCACTGCTACTCTCTACAGCATGTATGCGAGTCCTGCTCCATTGCTTTTTGTCTATATAGGTTTTGCGCTTGTGCTGTTTGTCTTGTGGTGTGTGGGACTTACTTCCCCCGCTCCTGCTCTGGCTGGAGTGTTCCTGGCGCTCTCGTTTGGCCTTCCTGCAGCACCGCTCCCAGTGACCTTTTGCACCACACGCATTGCATTCATCATCATATGCAGGACATCGACGTGGTTTGTGGCTTCTCCCACAGTTATGACATATGCAGTCCCTGTCCACAGCGTAGATTCTCTCATTGTGTGACAGGCTAAGTTTGTCTAACTGTTCATTGCCTCCTGTCAGGGCTTCATATTTTCGTCCCTCGGCCAGAACCTCTGCTAAGGAATCTCCTTTTGGTTTGCTGTATAGATCATTCCTCAGGGCATCATGGGGAGTGCTTGCAATAATATGCTCAATCATACGCTCGTTAAGCTCTTCGTCTTAAAACTGACATTTCTGTGCTAGTGTTCTGGCTCTGGTCACAAAATCATCAATATTCTCATCTGGTTTCTGTCTGTGTTGCATCAGTTGCAGTCTATGGATTCTGAAATTTACGTTCAACTTCAGCTGTTTTTCAAAGAAGTCCCGTAGTTTGGCAGGCTTTTTCTTTTCATCATCGGTGAGACCACTAGCGTTCAGTCTTTTTAATCCTTCATCTCCGATTCCACGACATATTTTCCTAGCTTGTTTAGCTGCGCCATTTATTTCTTCATCTTCTAAATACAGAGTCATTTCTGTTTATACAGTGAAATTGCCTCACCCAGGTCCGGGTCTGATCAATTCATCGTCGGTAGATGCAATGCCATGACGTCTCCTGTTGCTAGCTAGCTAGTTAGCTTTGCGGCTAGCTCAGCTCCGGCGCACTCTTGCTTGAATGATGACAGAAATTATCCACGGACAATTTTATCAGTCTATCTTCATTCTTCATAGAGAGTACTTTACCGCTGCCACCATGAAGTAATACTTGCGGTAGTACTGGTCGAGGATCAATGACCACACCGGGTTATAGAACTCAGGTTTAATCGTGGCTCAGTAGGCAGACGTAATAACCATACATGGTAGTGGTGTAACCATAATAACAGTCTGGGTAGTACATAACACCTAGTGTAGTTCCAGTGTATATACATGGCGTTATATCACTACAGAAAGCACGATCCTTCTTATTCCTCTATCCTTATAAGAGAGAGCACTACCGAGCTTGCATATGTACTGTAAACACACATCAACAGATTTAGAAATAAAACAGGAACAGAGAAGAGTAGCACAAAAATGGCAGAAAAAATAGCATGGTATATGTGTGCACGTCCACATCTACATACCCATACATACATATTGTAGCGAATTCGGGAGACAACGCAACCACAGGAACTACCACGGCCGGGAAGCGAACCTGTATCGCCCGCACCGCAGGAGACGTCGCTAACCGCTAGACTAAAGAATCAGACCCCCAGCAGCCAGCGTGTCTTCGTATACATGCACGTTACAATATGCACATGCAACTATATACACACACGCACACATACACGTATGCACACGCTTAATCGCACACGCAAACACACACAAACTCCACACCATTACCTTGAAGGGTCAAAGTCGTTTAAGAAGCAGGTTCTGATTTTGAGATGACTGCAGTTTGAAAAAAGAAAAGTCCGAAGTAGACTTCTATGTTCAGTGGGTGGCGTAGTTGTCCGAAGAGACTCCGTTTTTCTTGTACTTGGTTTGAGGAAGCCGATATCATGGCTATCGCGGGAGTGGTGGAAAAAGTCCAATTGTAGTGTCCGGAATTCATCTTTAGTCCACATGTCCATATTCCAATGGCAGAGGTCCACAACCCAAAATCAAACGTTAGTATTATAACGAGGAACTTTCGTCGGGTTGAAATAATCACATTTCAAAAAAGGGCCGAGGTGCACGGTAGCCGAATCAGCCGCCCACCGTGACACCTGGAATTATTTAATTGTTTACACAACTGATCCCTGGCCCGGACCGAATAGGAAAGCATCAGCAGTATTTCAGGAGCCGTGTACGTTGCGAGCTTGTTTACGCATCAATTTACCAGGTGTTGGTTGTAGAACATTTCAGCCTCTTCTGCGGTGTGAAACTTGTGCGCCACACCCTGGTGTGTTAATGTAAGTACAGCTAGATGGCGGAGTGCGAACTTAATACCTCTCTTGTAGTTTGGACTTGATTGTGAGGAATGTGGCGCGTTTCTTGGCCAGCTCGCTGCTCATGTCTGGAAAAATAAAGATCCTTTGACCCTGATATACAAGATGCTCTCGTTTTCTCGCTAGGGCGAGTACCTGGTCCCTCTGCTTGTAGCATAGAAATGATTAAAAAAAAAATTTTTTTTACAATCTTAACAAATTAAAGTTAAAAAAATAAAAAATTAACTATCATGATATTTCTATTTTATTTTTTTCTTATTAGCTTGGGTGAGGCACTGCCTCCCCTGCCTCCCCTGACTGCACGTGGTGGTATGAGAGAAGTAAAACACACTCAATATGATCCGGATCAACGTTGGCGCGCTTGTTGGAGCTCATGTGAATCCTCGTCGAATTAAACAACCTTTGTAGTCCCGGCGAACAGAATACAGAACCCGGGAACGTCTGAGGCGTCCTCGTACAGATCGAAAGATCCAGGTCCTCTCGTCTCGAACAAATCGGCAGCGAATGGTTCGGCTACGAGCAGCCAGCAGCACTTTTATCATTGCTGAATCCTTCCTTCACTGTGGAATCGATGCAAACTAATGCTGGAGTAATCACTACAGTCCAGGAACGCTGTGCGACACTTTTAAAACTTAAAACCAAAATGACGTTAGCTCAGGCTACAATACTCGGACTCTACGTGTAGCTGTGCTAACTGCTACATAGCAGGACTAAGCTATTCCACTCGCCCGCAAGAATACCGAACACAAGGAGGATTTCAGATTCACATGTATATTCACACACGGTCCACTTTTGCACCCGCGGCGTGTAACGTCGACAAACTATGGGCCGGTTTCACAGACAAGGCTTAAGCCTAGTCCCAGACTAAAATGTCTGTTTGAGTTCTTAACTCAAAGTGACTTGCACAGACACATTTTAAAATAGTCCTAGATTTAGCCTGTTCTGGATTAAACTAAACCGACTGCGAGAAGGAGGATCATAGTTACTCTAGGACTAAATTGAAGTTTAAATTAATCCTTTAAAGAGGCAGGTTTAATTTCTTTTTAGCAGTTTGCGAGGGAGCATGGACTACTTGGAATATCTAAATGAAGACCAACATGCAATACAGAGGCCAGCCAGACGAGTACTTGTGGATAGAGGTAATCCATTAAATTACTTTGATGAAATAACTTTTCAAGACCGCTTTCGTATGTATAAAGAAAATGCACTGGGGATCATATCTTTGCTTGATCCTAGACTTCCCTCTCTGTCTCAAAGAGGAAGGCCTTTACCCAGTTCTCTCCAAGTTCAGATTGTAACAATAGGAACTATTGTTAGGAACCATTGTTTAGTTCCTTGTTTACACAGGGGTCATTTATGTTGTTGCACCTGGAATAACGGACCGAGCATGATGCATAACCTTACGTGCCGAAGTTATTATTAAAGTTTATAGCCCAGTGGGGTTGAAACGAGTTGTAAAGTCTCATTAGTAGAAGGAAACAACACACTTTAACATGGTGGCAGCGGCGGACGATTCGGTTTGAAGTTTGGTGCGGAAAAGTTTCTAGGAGCGGGAGAGCGGTTAGTGTTCCTAAGCAACGTTCAGTATATGTTAGCATTAGCTGCTAGCGTGAGACTGCCGTGTGACATGGATGGGCTAAAACCACCGCAAACGTTATGTCTGGACTCAAGCAACCTTTCGAGGACATGGAAGGCCTGGAGGGACGAGTTTGCTCTGTACGTGGATTTAGCCATGGCTGACGCCGATGACAAACAGAGTGTGAAACTGTTCAGCTATCTTGTCGGGGAGAGCGGCAGGGAACTTATGGACACGTTACTGGGCGACACACCGAAGGATGCATGGAAGTTAGATGACGTTATCAAGAAGTTCGATGATCACTGCGACCCCAGCGTTAACGAGACTGTGGAACGTTATCGTTTTTTTACAAGAAACCAGGGCACCAGTGAAAATATAGACCATTATGTCATGGAACTGAGAGTGTTGGCAAGAACATGCAACTTTGGGACAGTGAGAGACTCGCTCATTCGGGATCGGATTGTGTGTGGAGGTAACAACACAATCGTAGAGAGAAAAACTTGACACTGGACACATGTTTGCAGCTGTGCAGAGCCGCTGAGCTCTCAAAGGACAATGTGAAAACCATCTCGGGATCGATGGTGGAAGAGGTACATGCAGTGCAAGGAGCACAGTATCGGAAACAGACGAGCAACACTGTGGAGTGCAGATATTGTGGAAAAACGCATGAGAAAAGTAAACAAAAGTGCCCAGCGTTTGGGAAGAAGTGCACAAAGTGTGGAAGAGAGAACCACTTTGCAGCAAAATGCAGAGTAAAACCGGAACAAAGGAAAAAGAAATATGAGTAAAATAACAACTGAATCTGAGAGTGATGAATATGAAGATATTATCGCCTGTGTCACTGAAACTGAGACAAAAACTGTGGATGCAGTAGAGACTGACACAGGGAAAGATGTGCATACAGAGACTGTAGAGGATGTAAAAGAAACTGAGAAAATGAAGAAAACTCAAGCTTCTCTATGCTGGCATGCTTCTAGGCAAGGACATGATCAAATTCCAAATAGACTGTGGTGCCAGTTGCAATATCATCCCAGTTAACCTGCTGAATCCAGATGCCAAATTAGAACACACGAAGAGTGTACTAGTAATGTACAATAAAACCAAATTAAAACCACTGGGAAAATGTAAAGTGAAAATAAGAAACCCGAGAAACAACAAGCTATATCGCTTAGAGTTCCAGGTGGTGAATGCAGCTGGTACAGTGCCTCTGCTGGGTAGGAGAGCCAGTGAGGCCATGAAATTGATGAAAGTGCAATAAGAAAACATCATGACAATAGACAGTATTGTCACAACAGAAACAACAACAGGACAGTGGATAATGGGACAAATTAAAGATGTGTATGCTGATGTGTTCATTGGCGATGGCTGCCTCGAGGGAAAATACAAAATAGAGGTGGACAGCACAGTGAAACCAGTACAGCTGCCAAAGAGGCGGGTCCCAGTCGCCATGATGAAACCACTGAAGGACGAGCTACAGGACCTACAGCAAAGAGGGATCATAACACCGGTGGAATGCAGTACAGATTGGATCAGTGCAATGTTGGTGGTACAGAAACCAAGTGGGAAACCAAGAGTGTGTATCAATCCCAAGCCTTTGAACAAAGCTCTAAAGCGTAGTTACTTCCCACTGCCAACCACTGAGGACATTTTACCGGACTTGTCAAAAGCAAAAGTGTTCACAGTGTGTGATGTCAAGAGTGGATTCTGGCATGTGCAGCTGGAGGAGGAGTCCAGCTATTTAACAACATTTGCCACTCCATTCGGACGTTACAGGTGGCTGAGGATGCCAATGGGGATAAGTCCAGCCCCAGAAATCTTTCAGAGAAAGCTCACACAAGCGCTGGACGGTGTACCGGGCTTGTACATTATAGCTGACGATGTACTGATCACAGGCCAAGGAGAAACACAGGAGGAAGCTGAGCGTGACCATGATGGAAAACTGAGACTGTTTCTTGAAAGATGCAGACAAAAGAACATCAAGCTGAACAAAGACAAATTCAAGCTGAGACAAAAGGAGACCACATACATTGGACACTGCCTGACGGCTGATGGACTCAGGGCGGATCCAGAGAAAGTGCTTTAGTCCATGGGCCAGAGCCCAAAATTTCCTATTTCGGTACACTCAAGGTGGCAAAACTTACTTCTAATTTTTGAAAGGATCCATGTCTGTAGATGATATTTTGGTATGATAACCATTCCTGAGTGGCAGCTGTATCACAGTTATCAGCTCATGAAGTTAACCACCCCCTAAAGTAAATTGCATTTTAGACGCTGGTGCATATCCTGGTTTAGCCTCATGGTCAGGACATTTTTCAATGTTCTATAATATTGTCTTTGGTATCATTTTAAAGGGGACCTTCTTAGCTTTCATTCAAGCCCTGTTGTGGATATTTCTCACAAATATAGAGGTCACTTGAGCTCTTCAACCCGTCAATAACACACATCTTTCTGCAATGTTCGCCTAAACTATATACTTTCTTTTAGCCCTGTGGCATCTAGGAATATCAGGGACACAAAACACAAAAACTGGACTACTCACAGGACTGTAAAGATTCAGGAAATGTATAATATACCCATACTATTTCATTGTGTGAGGTGATTGTGAACCTTAAATTAGAAGGGCATTATTACTAAGAAACTAACTAGACCAAAGCCAGTTAGTCCATGAGTCAGACCAGATATCGATATCACCCAAGGTGACACAACTTCACTGGTGCCATTTTATTTGGTACACTAACAGAAGTAAAATAATACATGATAACCTTTCCAAATGAGCAGCTATTTCATTTTTCTTTCAGGAAACCTGTTTCTGTGCCTCTCACGATTGTGTATTTGCCCAGATTTTTACAAATATAGCATTTCAACACCCCTGGTACTGATTAGCCTAGCTTAAACTCTGGGACAGTTCTTAGTTGGCCAACAACCAAGGATAACCAGTACTGTGTACTTCCATTCATTGTGCTAAGCTAGGCTAACGTGCAGCCAGATAGCTTTCTACTGAACACATATAGAGGAAACTGGTATCTATCTTCTTGTCTCACTCTGGAGAAGATTGTAAGCTAATTTCCCATAATGTTAGCATGTTCTTTTAATGTATATGTTAATATGATTAGTTAAAGTGGCTGCGAGGAACTTTCATCTTGTGTTGATTTATAGCGGCCTCATGTGGACAAAATACAGCTGTTGCATAGCAACTAGGTAATGTATCTATTTGTGGCTATGTAAGATAAATAATGGTAATATGACGCTGGTGAAGCAAAGTAAACTTTGTTTTAGTAGTGTTCATACACCTAAGTTACATGTATTTGTTTGTATGTGGCAGGTGAAAACTGACTGAATATGGCCACTGGTGAACAAGCAAGTTTTTACCCAATACCAAAGCGCCCACGGGTGGAGTGCATTATCCACTGTTCTGATGATACAGATAAGCTGGTTTCACTACAAAGTGTCGACTCATGGAGAACTCTGCTCAGGGCAGCTCAGATACGAAATCATGCACCAGTTTTGAAACTGGCAAAAGACATTCCTGAGGGACAGATTCCAGCAATCTACTACCACAGAAAGTGTCGCAGTATCTTCACTATGAAGCAAATTCTTGATGGCCTCCTTGCAAAAGAAAAGAAAAGTTGTGTCTCTGCTGAAGAGAAACAATCTAAGAGAGTAGCTCGACATGCTCCAAGTACATCTAGGACTTATTATGCAGAGTGCATATTTTGTCAGAAAAACAGCAAATATTCCAAGAGACAGAATACGAGAGAAGTACTGGTGCAGTGTCGAGAACTGCGAGCTGATGCAAAGATCAGGAGTGCAGCCACAAAGAAAAGGGACAGCAGAATCCTTGCCATTGTGAGTAGAGACCTTGTAGCAGCTGAAGGGCACTACCACAGGTCATGCTATAGACTTTACACCAAAGAAGAGGTTTCCAAAGGAGAGGTTGCCAGCAATGAAGATGATGATGCTGCAGCCCAGTATGAAGCTGCTGTGAATAAGGCATACAATGAGCTGTTCCTCTTCATCAGGATGGAGCTTTTTGGCAATCCTCAAGTGATGACAATGACTGATCTCTCTTCTAGACTGGTAGCTTCAATGAACTCCCAAGGCATTGCCCAAGTCAAGGAATCAACCAAGAAGCACATAAGGCAAAACCTGGAGAGTGAGTTTGCTGGAGCCTTGCAGATATTCCCTAATGAGAAAGGAAAATTCCTCCTCTATCCCGATAACTTGTCCATGAGGGAACTTGCCAAAGAAAATCAGTCTCTCAAAAGGGAGCTGCAGACCCTGAAAAGTGTCAGTGCACAAGATGTTATAGCCAAAGCAGCCATCAAATTGAGAGCAGACATTAAAAGTCAAGATGTTCCTCAAACCTGGCCGCCTGAAGTCAAACCAGAAGCAGAATGTCCTACCATTCCAGAGTCGCTCATTATCTTCCTGTACGCTCTACTCACAGGCTCAAATGATCCTGATCATGCATCCCAGAGAGTGCAGTGCCTTCTGCAGTCATTTGGCCATGACATAGTATATGCAGTGACATGTGGAAATACCAAGCCTTCCAAGCACATTGTTCTGCCATTCAGTGTCAAATCGTTGACAGGAAATGTAGAGTTGATAAACATCCTCAACCGACTTGGTCACAGTGTGTCCTATTCACAGATGGAAGAGATCAACACTGCCCTGTGTCTCCAGAAACTCTCATCATCAGGGAGTGGCATTGCCCTTCCAGCTAACATCCATCCTGGCATATTCACAACTTTTTTTTTTAAGCAATATATTTATTGAATTTTGTTTGCAAATTACATCAAAATAAGTAATAGCTCAGTGCAGCAAACATTTTCACCCTACCCCCCCCCCCCATAACCCTGTCCCTATAACAAGTAATACAATTCAAAGCAGGGTTAAAGAAGATAATAAAGATAAAAATTCAATTAATAAAAATAATAAAATAAAATAATAATAACAATAATTTCTTTCACAGACTGATTAGAGGGTGTGGTTTTTTTTCAGTTGCTTTTACGCATATAAACAGTCAGATAGAGTTGTTCTACTCCCCCAGAGCTTGTTCTTGATTAAGCAAGTTACCAACATTAGTATTACGTCTTAGGAAGTACAGAAACAATCCCCAGATTTTATCAAAAACACTTTGTTTACGTCTAACAATATACATTATCTTTTCCATTGACATGTTTGAGGCCATTTCCTTAACCCACATGCCAATTCTTGGTCCATCAACACTTTTCTAATTAAGAGCAATTACACGTTTTGCTTGTAATATACACATATCTATAAATCTGAACTCATTGCTATGTAAATGTGGGGTGGTAGGATATAAACCAAGAATAAAAAGCTTTGGACTCAATGGTAATTTCTTTGACAAAATTTGATCAATCATATCAACAACATCTTGCCAGAAGGTTTTCACTTCCACACATTCCCATATACAGTGAAACAGCGTCCCCCTTGCCTCACTACACTTAATACAGGTATCAGGAATATTGTCATTAAACTTGTGCAATTTAACAGGAGTTATATATGTACGCATCAGCCATTTATACTGTAGAAGCTTTAGGTTGCTGCTAACTGTCTGTCTCTGGGCCTCTTTACATGCCTCACTCCATTCTTCTAAAGATATTTCCTCCTCTATATCTCCCTCCCATAATCTCAGTTTTGTCTCTGATGATTCATCAGATCCAGATACAAATAAGTCATACATAGTTGAAATTAAACCTTTATCATAACAGTGTTTTGTGACTGCAACTTCTAATATAGAAATAGTAGGAATGTCTAATGAATGGCTTTGACAGGATGATATAAAACTCCTTAGCTGAAGATATTTGAAAAAATGATTCCTTGGAATGTCATACTTGGTAGATATTTCCTCAAAGGACATGAATACTTCATCCTCCTCCCTGTACATGTCTTGCACTTTCCTTAACCCCTTTTCAGCCCATAATTTAAATCCCCTATCATTTTGCCCTGGTTTGAAATTGGCATTACCCCAAATAGGACTGAAGCGTGACCGGGACATATTTATATTCAAATACTTACAAGCATCGAACCAAACATCAATCATATTCAATATTATAGGGTTGTCTGTATTTTTCTTCAGATATTTACGGTCTGCTGAATACAAATACAGGTGCAATGGTAAGCCTGGTTTAACAGAGCAGGCTTCCAGATCAATCCAAGCTGGGGGACTTCCAGATGAGAAGTAAAACATAATCGACCTTAATTGTGCTGCCCAGTAATACCATTGGATATTTGGACATTTCAGGCCTCCTCGATCATATGGTAGATAAAGTAAAGATAGACGTAATCTAGGATGTTTATTTTGCCAAATAAAGTTGGTAAACAGTTTCTTGATTTTCGTGAACAAAGATGAAGGAGGGGGTAGGGGGATATTCTGGAACAAATAAAGAAATTTGGGAAGTATATTCATCTTTAGTATATTAATCCTGCCGATCATTGAAATAGGTAAGGATGTCCAACGCTCTATCGAAGCAATACTAGCGTCCAGGATGGGCTCATAATTTGACTGAGCAATCTTATTCACCTCAGGGACAATTTTTATTCCCAGATATGTAAATGTGTCTGTTGGGTTGAAGGTAGAAGCATAAACAAGACCATTCTTCCTCTCTGTTTCATTCAGTAACATTATAGATGATTTGGAGTAATTAACTTTATAACCAGATATTTTCCCAAATGATTCCCTCTGACTGTATAAAATATTGAGCACTCGTCTAACGTTATGAAAACCCTGTCTCCCTTGAATGAATCCGTTCTGGTCTTCTCCCACTACTTTGAAGATTGTCTGTGTCTTTGACCAAGCCCTGTATGCGAAGGCTGTCGAGATCACATGGAAACACCATGACAAGTTCCATGATATCATCGTTAGGCTTGGGGTATTCCACACCATCTGCACACTGCTGGCAATAATAGGAAAGCGTTTCCAAGATGCTGGACTCAAAGAGCTCTGCATTGAGTCTGGCATGATTGCAGAAGGCTCAATTGCTGGTGTTATGGATGGCCGCAAGTACAACAGGGCAGTGCGACTACACAAGCTCCTGTATGAGGCTCTCATGCGACTGACCTTGAATGGTTTCCTGTCCTGGTTGGAAGAAACTCACAGGAATGACATGGTTCACCTGAATGAGACACTGAAGACCATTGACAGCCTTGGGAAAGAAGTCTCACAACATGCTTTGAAGGAGGTCCTCGAGAACAGCTCTTGTACACGTATCATGGATCTATTTGAAGTCTACCGTGAGTTCCTTAGAGGTGGAAACGGCCGCCTCTCGAACTTCTGGATGTCCTATTTGGACATGGTTGAAATCTTGTTGGGGCTCATCCGAGCATCCAGAGAGGGAGACTGGATGCTACACTTGGCTAGCATTCGAGCAATGATCCCATGGTGCTTTGCTTATGACAGGATGAATTATGCACGCTACCTCCCCTACTACTACGCCCAGATGTCTGAGCTGCCCATCACACACCCAGATGTGTACACAGAATTCATGGAAGGAGGCTTCTCAGTCCAACTGGGCTCCACCAATCCCTTTGGCCGAATCCCTGTTGACCAAGCTATAGAAGAAACGGTGAACAAAGACACCCAAACAGCTGGAGGGACAAAGGTATTCAGCTTGAAGCCAGGAGCTGTGACCAAATATTATCTCACAGCTGAGTATAGAAGCATGTACCTCAGACAGCTGAGAGACCTGACAGGTCAAGGCAGGTGCAAATGGTCTCATCCAGATCTACAGAGTCCAAGGATCAAGAGAGATGAAGCAGATGTCCAGTCTCTCATGGACCTTATGGAGAATAACTGGCTCAATCCTATGTCCCCTGATGAGATTGATTTGGTTAGCCTCTCCACTGGCAACATGGCTCCACCTGATGTGACCATAGATCTCTTGAGAGCTCTTGAGAAAGGAGAAGAGGCCTACCAAGCTTTCCTGCAAACAAGGTTAGATGCAGACCCACCACCTGTGAAATTCCACGACAAGATGACCAAGCAAAGTCTGAAAACATTCTCCAATGTCAGCACAAAACAAGCTCATGGAAAGAAAGCACAGGATGTGGTTCTGAAGGCAGATAGAAACCTTTTCAGTCACATGATCCTGGTGGCTGAAAGCAGGAAGGTGAATCTGAAGGATGTCCTTGCCTACCCATCGGGCCCACTACCATGGGCACTGGCAAATGCTGATGGGTCCTTACGAAAAACAATCAAGGCTGCACTTGCCAGAGAGCTTGAAAAGAATGTATCTCCTGCAGAAGACATCCCAATCCCATCTACTTCCATCATTGATGGGATGAGCCTGGTCCAAAAAATGAATGGCAACAACAAAACCTTTGCACAGGTGGCAGAGTCAGCCTTGACCCAGGTCCTCCATGAGGGAGCACAGAGTGGGAGGATTGATGTTGTTTTTGATGTCTATCACCAGACTTCGATCAAAGATGCTGAACGACTGAACCGGGGTGGAGACATCACTCTCCAGTACAAGAATCTTGCAGGGGGACACCACGTCCAGCAGTGGAGAAAATTTCTGTGCAGTTCCTCCAACAAGACCAGTCTCATCAAGTTTCTGGTGGAAGAGTGGAAACTCCCACGATACAGAGCTATGCTGCATGGCAAGGTGTTGTACATGACCTGTGAGGAAACCTGCTACAAGTTGACAGAAGATGGGTGTGAGGAAGCAGCAGAACTGCACTCCACACATGAAGAAGCTGACACCCGTCTGCTCCTGCATGCATTGCATGCAGCAAATGCGGGCTCAAAGTCAGTTATCATCACAGCTGAGGACACTGATGTCATGGTGCTTTGTCTTGGCTTCCAGAAGGACATCACCTGTCCCATCTACCAGAAGTGTGGGACTCAGAACCGCACACGGTTTGTCGACATCACCAAACTGGCAAGTTCACTTGGAGACAGCATCTGTGACAGCCTAATTGGCTTACATGCCTTCACAGGCTGCGACACTGTCAGTGCATTCGCTGGTCGAGGGAAGCTGAATGCCCTGAAGATAGTGAGAAAGCACACTTCCTGCCAAGAGACTTTTAGTCAACTGGGACAGACATGGAATGTGAGTGATGAGCTGTTCCAGAAAATTGAGCAGTTCACCTGTCGGATGTATGTTGCTAATAGCAGCACTGCTGAGGTGAACAAACTGCGTTACCAGCTCTTCTGCACCAAAAGGGGAGAGGTTGAGTCCAGCCAGCTGCCACCATGTAGAGACTGTCTCTTTATGCATGTTCAACGAGCCAACTATCAGGCAGCAATATGGAAGTGCTGTCTGCAGGCTAACCCTGTGGTGCCAAGCCCTACTGAGTATGGATGGACAGACGATGAAGGCAAGCTGGCCATTTACTGGATGCGCTCCCCACCTGCACCAGATGTGGTCTTGGAAATGCTAACATGCAAGTGTGTGCATTCATGCAAAATGCCAAGCTGCATGTGCCTGTCAAATGGACTTCCATGCACAGACATGTGCAGGTTACAGACCTGCAGTAACCAAAAACAGCAGGATGGTCCAGAACTGGACTTTGAACTTGGGGAGTAGGATGATGAGAGAAACGAGCAGTTTCATGAATGACAGTGTGATGATTCTGATGGTATTACTGTGGTAGTAGTCTATTGATGCACAGGATGTTGATTCTGGACTTGGTTACCCAGAGCTTGATAACAATAATGTAACCATATTCACATATACCCATTACCCTACCCATTACCATTACATATACCCACTAATGATATGGGATTACATGTATCATTGACTAAGTATATGTAAATGTCAATGTTGTTTAAAATATTAAAATAGTTCATTACCTCACTATGGTATTCCTTTTTATCATGTATTTTGATTGTGTATTTAAACAAATGTATAGAGACCAGTTTGTGACCTAACTGGCTTTGGTCTAGTTCTCATTTAAGGCTCACAATCACCTCACACAATGAAATAGTATGGGTATATTATACATTTCCTGAATCTTTACAGTCCTGTGAGTATTCCAGTTTTTGTGTTTTGTGTCCCTGATATTCCTAGATGCCACAGGGCTAAAAGAAAGTATATAGTTTAGGCGAAAATTGCAGAAAGATGTGTGTTATTGACGAGTTGAAGAGCTCAAGTGACCTCTATATTTGTGAGAAATATCCACAACAGGGCTTGAATGAAAGCTAAGAAGGTCCCCTTTAAATGATACCAAAGACAATATTATAGAACATTGAAAAATGTCCTGACCATGAGGCTAAACCAGGATATGCACCAGCGTCTAAAATGCAATTTAGTTTAGCGGGTGGTTAACTTCATGAGCTGATAACTGTGATACAGCTGCCACTCAGGAATGGTTATCATACCAAAATATCATCTACAGACATGGATCCTTTCAAAAATTATAAGTAAGTTTTGCCACCTTGAGTGTACCGAAATATCGTCTGGCCCATGGACTACTGCCGGCACCGACTGATGTGAAAGGAGTGCAAAGGCTGCTAGGTATGGTAAATTATCTAGCCAAGTTTTGTCCCTACCTCTCAGACCAGTGCATAGTGTTGAGAGATTTGACACACAAAAACAGGAAGTGGAACTGGACAGCACAGCACGAGGAGGCTTTCCTCAAATTGAAAGAGACTATAGCAAAGGTCCCAGTACTGAAATATTACAACCCAGATGAGGAACTCACAGTGCAGTGTGACGCTTCAGACACAGGCTTAGGCGCAGCGCTCATGCAGATGGGTAAGCCAATAGCATTTGCAAGCAGAGCACTCACTCAAACAGAGCGTGGGTATGCACAAATAGAAAAGGAGTTCTTAGCAATGGTTTTTAGCATGGAAAGATTTCACCAGTACACATACGGCCGAAAAGTGACGGTGCAAAGTGATCACAAGCCGTTGGAAACAATAGTGAGAAAACCTCTACTAAGTGCACTCAAAAGGCTGCAGGGAATGATGCTGCGCATACAAAAGTATGATCTAGATGTAGTATATGTGCCAGGTAGAGACATGCTGCTAGCAGACACTCTGAGCAGAGCTTATCTTCCTGAGAGTGCACCGGATGCAGAACTAGAGACTGTCAACATGGCACAACACTTACCTACCGCAGCAGACAGGCTACATGATATACGATCTGCCACAAAAGAGGATGAAACACTGCAGCTTCTCATCAAAATGATGCAGCAAGGATGGCCTGACGATAAGTCAAAAACATTCTTAATGGAAAAAAACCCCAAACAAAACACCAGAGCTAGAACATTGCACCTATATATATTTATATAAACATACAATGAGAACAGAATATGCATCAAAGAAAAGATAAAAGACCCACAGTAAGTGATTATAAATACAACTGGATGTGTATTGTCAACACATGAGAAGTAAAACACACCCAATATGATCCAGATCAACGTTGGCGCGCTTGTTGGAGCTCACGTGAATCTTCGTCGAATTAAACAACCGGTTACCTTTGTAGTCACGGCAAACTGAATACAGAACCCGGGAGCGTCCCCAATGGAAGCGGTCACGTCTGACTGACGTCTGAGGCGTCCCCGTACAGATCGGTCAACTGTTTCTGTAGCGACGCCCGGCCAAGCCGGAGGTAACACGAGGAATAGACAACTACGCTACCCGCACGCCCAAACAATGCCACCGCGCATGCGTGTGTGTGTAATAATATATATATATATATAGTATATACGCTTCCGATGGCCTTATGGTCGCTCCATCCCACTTGACACCAATGTAACGAATTCGGGGGACAACGCAACCACAGGAACTGCCGCGGCCGGGAAGCGAACCCGTATCGCCCGCACCGCAGGAGGCATTGCTAACCGCTCGACTAAAGAATAAGAACCACGAGCCAGTGGCCAGCGTGTCTTCTTATCCATGCACGTTACAATATATATATATATATATATATGTGTGTGTGTGTGTGTGTGTGTGTGTGTGTGTGTAGCCTGGTAAAATTAGATATCCCAAGACAACATAAAAAAGGGTTCTTTATTCCGATCAATTTTATGATTTAGAAAAATGACGTTAATGTAACCGGTTATTTTCTTGCCCGGTGCGGGATTCGATACGGGGTGTACTGCACCACAAGGCGACATCACTAACTGCTCGGCTAAAGGA
Organism: Lampris incognitus; assembly: GCF_029633865.1. Taxonomy (NCBI): domain Eukaryota; kingdom Metazoa; phylum Chordata; class Actinopteri; order Lampriformes; family Lampridae; genus Lampris; species Lampris incognitus. The sequence continues at coordinate 31,669,622 of NC_079218.1, forward strand.
TCAGACCCGTTAGCTAAGGACTAACGTGTGTTATTAGTACTTTACAGTCGTCACCCTCCCCGGAAGCGCGCCCTCGCGCTTTGTTATTCCCGCGCTCCGAAGAGACTTCTGAGGATCTGCACACATCCGGATCCCACCGCTGCCACCAATGTAACTGGTTATTTTCTTGCCCGGTGCGGGATTCAGTACGGGCTGTACTGCACCACAAGGCGACATCACTAACCGCTCGGCTGAAGGGTCAAACCCGTTAGCTAGGGACTAACGTGTCTTATTAGTAGTTTACATTAATAAATTTAGAGTTTCAACAATGATACTGCTCAACATAAATCTCAGGCTGTTAGCCTATAAAATGCCTAATTTCTTGTGCAGCTAGCCTGTGGAAACTACCTAGCATACAAGTGCCTAATCAAATCAAAGAAAATAACCAAATAAAATAACTGCACAATAAACAACTGCAGGGTCCTCCCTGTTACACGAAAATAAATAAAACAAATGAAAAGCACAAAGTTAGTTGCCACCAAACACAACATCTGTAGCTAATGAATGTGATTAGCTGAGTTAACACTCACAAGTATAGCGTTTTACATGGTCCTCCCCCACATGGTGTGATGGATGCCTAAACTCTGCTTGGCTATCCTTTACACATGGAAACGCTCCAACAATAAATCTGTGAACATCACACAGTATAACATTAGAATCGGCAACAGATCTCACATATTACATCTAACACAGCATTATTAACATGAATCTTTCGATATTTTCTGCATTAGATACCATTTTAACATAGAACGTTACCTCTTTTACAAGTTCTTAGAAACACAGCCGATCACTCCAGAGTACTTGAGGAAGGTAGCGAAAAAACGGAACTTCCGGTTTAATCTCCGCTGTTCTAGCTCGCGCTGGGGGAGGCTGCACAAGGTACAGCGCCCTCTGGTGGTTTTTTACTTTAGAAATCAATCCCCACCCGGCTCTCTCTCTCTCTCTCTCTCTCTCTCTCTCTCTCTCTCTCTCTCTCTCTCTCTCTCTCTCTCTCTCTCTCTCTCTCTATATATATATATATATATATTGTAACGTGCATGGATAAGTAGACACGTTGTTCCTTGACCAGCGGATCCCACATTTTAGTCGACTGGTTAACGTTGTCGCTTGCGGAGTGGGAGACACGGGTTCGCGTCCCGGCTGTGGTGACGGTCTGCCAGACTGACCCCCGAATTCGCTACAATATACAGTGCATCCGGAAAGTATTCACACCCCTTCACTTTCCCCACATTTTGTTATGTTACAGCCTTATTCCAAAATAGATTAAATTCATCCCCCCCCATCAATCTACATACAATACCCCATCATGACAAAGAGAAAAAGGTTTTGTAGAAATTTTTGCAAATTTATTAAAAATAAAAAACTGAAATATTGCATGTACATAAGTATTCACACCCTTTACTCAGTACTTGGTTGAAGCACCCTTGGCAGCGATTACAGCCTCAAGTCTTCTTGGGTATGAAGCTACAAGCTTGGCACACCCATATTTGGGGTATTCCTCCCATTCTTCTCTGCAGATCCTCTCGAGCTCTGTAAGGTTAGATGGGGAGCGTCGCTGCACAGCTATTTTCAGGTCTTTCCAGAGACGTTCAATGGGGTTCAAGTCTGGGCCACTCAAGGACATTCACAGACTTGTCCCGAAGCCACTCCTTTCTTGTCTTGGCTGTGTGCTTAGGGTCATTGTCGTGTTGAAAGGTAAACCTTCGCCCCAGTTTGAGGTCCTGAGCGCTCTGGAGCAGGTTTTCATCAAGGATCTCTCTGTACTTTGCTCCATTCATCTTTCCCTCGATCCTGACTAGTCTCCCAGTTCCTGTCGCTGAAGAACATACCCACAGCATGATGCTGCCATCGCCATGCTTCACTGTAGGGATGGTATTAGTAAGGTGGTGGAGGTGCCTGGTTTCCTCCAGACGTGACGTTTGGCATTCAGGCCAAAGAGTTCAATCTTGGTTTCATCAGACCAGAGAATCTTGTTTCTCATGGTCTGAGAGTCCTTTAGGTGCTTTCTGGCAAACTCCAAGCGGGCTGTCATGTGCCTTTTACTGAGCAGAAGCTTCCGTCTGGCCACTCTACCATAAAGGCCTGATTGGTGGAGTGTTGCAGAGATGGTTGTACTTCTGGAAGGTTCTCCCATCTCCACAGAGGAACGCTGGAGCTCTGTCAGAGTGACCATCGGGTTCTTGGTCACCTCCCTGACCAAGGCCTTCTCCCCCAATTGCTCAGTTTGGCTCGGCGGCCAGCTCTAGGAAGAGTCCTAGTGGATCCAAATTTCTTCCATTTACAAATGATGGAGACCACTGTGCTCTTCGGGACCTTCAAAGCTGTAGATATTGTTTTGTACCCTTCCCCAGATCTGTGCCTCGATACGATCCTGTCTCAGAGGTCCACAGACAATTCCTTTGACTTCATGGCTTGGTTTCTGCCCTGATGTGCACTGTCAACAGTGGGACCTTATATAGACAGGTGTGTGCCTTTCCAAATCATGTCCAATCAATTGAATTTACTACGGATGGACTCCAATCAAGATGTAGAAACATCTCAAAGGATGATCAGTGGAAACAGGATGAACCTGAGCTCAATTTTTAGTGTCATAGCAAAGGGTGTGAATACTTATGTACATGCAATATTTCAGTTTTTTATTTTTAATGAATTTGCAAAAAATTCTACAAAACCCTTTTCATTTTGTCATTATGGGGTATTGTGTGTAGATTGATGAGAAAAAAAGGAATTTAATCAATTTTGGAATAAGGCTGTAACATAACAAAATATGGGGAAAGTGAAGGGGTGTGAATACTTTCCGGATGCACTGTATATATATATATATATATATATATATATATATATATATATATATATATATATATATAAATAAACACATCTCAGCCAGAGTTGTAAGGTAGAAATTAGTTGCTGCATAATATGAGACAATGGTAGACTGAGGATGACTAACTACTTTTATTTTAGAATATATAGAGGATTGACACTTCCCTTCCCCTCGCAGCCCTTAAAAATGTCACTTAACCCCGTTTTTCCTCTTGTGGAGGTACTTAATTGCCACAGTGGAAGGATGTGGCTGTACTGGGCAACTCTGTCACTGCAGTGTGACTATAAGACCAAGAGTAGGCTACTATACGTTAGTCTGTTGGACAGGTTGTTGTCCCTGTATTATGTGTGCCATGTATTGTGTTACTACATGTGAGGTCTCATCCCTGCACTGTGTACCACTGTGGTACTACAAAGAGTAATTCTGTACATTTACTGTACTTTGAGATTAAAGAGATCATTAACAGTCAATTATTGTAAAATAACCACCAGCTTCATCACCAATGCAACCACCACCACACAGTTTCCCCTATGTGCAACCCATTTCATCTCCCAGATAAGGTGCCAGTTTTGGCCTTTGACCAATGAGGTGTTTTAGCCAAAAGTAAAATATAACCTGGTCTCATCTACTCAAGGTACCGAGTTACTTTGAGTAAACCTGTTAAAGTTGCAGACCTTGTAAGAGTTGAATCAGCCATCTTTGTCAAGAGGCTCAGTTTTCTGATCAGCATTTTTTTTGTGTGCCAATTTACAACGAGTGAATTGCTTCAGACTGTAACTGTAGTCCCCATGTGGATTCTTAAGAGCTTTATAACATCTGTGGTTCTCCATCAATCTCTGCAGTAAGGTCAGGATCAGTCACAGAAAAAAAAACGACGCAGCTGGCACTTTTAAAGGATCCAGTATCTTGCACAAGTACACTTATGCAGGGTAGATGATTGCTTTTATAAAGGGTGCTGGTACCAGTGCCCGCATGTTTATGGGGAAACTTTCCACACGCAGCCATCCTTTCCCCTGGTGCTGGATTTAGGTATTGAATAATTCTCTCTATTGCAAATTATTCCTTTGCATCACTGTCATGTTGAGAAACACCAATAAGTAATAAACTATATAGTCAAGTCCCCTTTAAAAAAAAAAGTTTAGTCTTAAATTGGCGATCTCTTTGGACAATATGTCAAGCACTGTATAAAACAGAGCGAGGATGGAAAAAAGTGAGCAAAAAATTAAATTCCGAAGTCCAAATCACCATGCCTTGTTTGCTACAGACACCCAGTAGGGGAACAGCTCTGAGGGGACCAACATCAGCTGGAATAGAACAAGCACAAAGACAACCGTGGCTCAGTTCATCGATAATCATTTGCAGTTTCTTTATTCACATCCTCTACACATTAATTTTAGTTTTCAAAATACATTTAGAAGGGACGTTTTATTAAAAAAAAACATGCTGAAAACTTAAAAAAAAACATGCTTAAAAAGCATTACCTTAAATCATTTTCACAAAAATTCTTTAACTTGCATCCTTTAAAATATAATACAGGTCCTGAAAAGCCCGTCTTCACCAGCTGTTCAGAGCCCCCCCCCCCCACACACCTCCCGTACTATAAAAAAAATCATTCTTCATTAGGTCAAAGTTTTGACTTGATGAAGGCTGCCCTTTTGTTAAAAGCAACCAGAATGTCTGATTTTCCAGGCCATATGCCTCTAAGAGCGGGTCTTACTGACCCAGTGGTACTTGTCAACACGGGGTCCAGTGAACGAGAAGGCAGGGCGGTACGGCTTGAAGGCTTTGGAGCCAGAGAACTGAGTGCTGTGACCTGCAGGTGGGGGTGCATGTGATGGCAATCCATCCCCAACAAAGGGCTTCCTGTTCTGGTACGTTACCCAGATTTGGGGGGCGCATGGAGAAAAGTCACTGAACTGAGGAAAAGAAAAGAGGGTAAGAAGGCAAGAGAGGACACACAGTTAACCAGGGGGTGAAATGGGAAACCATAAGCAACATAGGTAAGGTTACAGCTATGTGCATGCTTGTTCATATTCCCAAAACACCCCTTCTGATCTCACAGATAAAAAAAACCCCAACAAAACAACAAAACAAAGCAGACTAAAAGAAAAAAAGCACATAAAACTGAATCAAAAACTAACGTTTGTCTGTCAGCATCTCCCGCTATAGTCTATACCTGGTAGACACTGTTGGGGTTGCTGACTGTTGGGATGGTTTTGGGCTCTGGGTTGGGGACTGGGGCGGGAGCAGGACACGGAGCTGGTAGGCTGCTGCCGCTGCTACTCACGCTGGTGTCCTCGTCATCGTCTGAGGAAGCTCCCGATTGGATATCCGTACTGGCTCGCTCCACAGCATCCTGGATACGCCGGGAAAACTCCCGATCTCTGCGGCGACAGCTATCGCTATCCACTATCGACACACAGAAAGGAGCGCTATGCTCACCGTACCTGGAGAGGAGGATACATTGGAGGTGTGGGTGGATTATGTTACCAGTGCTGTCTGTGAATGTTCTCATTCATCCAGGTCATCCAACTGGACTTGGTATATATCCGTGAAGACATTTCGCTTCTCATCCAAGAGGCTTCATCAGTTCGTGCTTTTCTGACCAGACCAAGCTCAGACTAGCTTGGTCTAGTCAGAAAGGCACGAACTGATGAAGCCTCTTGGATGAGAGGCGAAATGTCTTCACGGATATACACCAAGTCCATTTGCACTCGATTCAATTCCTTTGGATTCCCAGGGCGTTTGGTATTAACTCCTTGAATGCTATACCTCTTATCTAGTGACCATCTGACAATTGTCTCAATATTTAGTCTTTGTATAACTAATAGGTGTGGGTCACTAAGATGGAGTTTTATGAGGGCAACAACAGTAATGGCAGCACTGACAGAATGCAACTGCAAAACGACGAAGCAGGGAGCAATAACAGGTTTAATGAATTAAGACATTATGGTGCACATATCCTAAAACTGATGTAATTATCCATTGGAAAACTGAAACCTGGAGCATATGGTCTACATACTTATCACCAGTCTGAAATTTTATTAGAATTATCATTATTTTTTGGACCCCCCCTTTTCTCCCCAACTGTATCTGGCCAATTACCCCACTCTTCTGAGCCATCCCGATCCCTGTTCCACCCCCTCTGCCGATGCGGGAAGGACTGCAGACTACCACATGCCTCCTCTGATACATGTGGAGTCGCCAGCTGCTTCTTTTCACCTGACAGTGAGGAGTTTCGCCAGGAGGACGTAGCACGTGGGAGGATCAAGCTATTCCCCCCAACCCCCCCCCTTGAACAGGTGCCCCGACTGACCAGAGGAGGCGCTAATGCAGCGACCAGGACACACCCCCACATCCGGCTCCCCAACCCAATTGTGTCTGTAGGGACGCCCGACCAAGCTGGAGGTAACACAGGGAATGAACCGGCGATCCCCATGCTGGTAGGCAACGGGATAGACCGCCATGCCACCTGGACGCCCAGCATCATTCATTCTTTAATTTATTTTGACAAACAATGCAGGATATTCGATTCAGTTCCTACAGATTTTGATACGCCAGCCTTGCTTGTATGGACTGCAACTGCAATTCATATTGAATGGGGTTAAGAAGTTTGTTAGTTGAACCGGAGTCCTTACTTTGAAAATGTTTCTGGTATCTCACCTGCAGGACACCTCTCCAGGGTCCACCCAGACCGTCAGCTCTCTGGGCAGGCCAAGGTCTTCATAACGCACCGCGCTCTTGACACAGGCCTCCTCCAACACTGGGTCTCTCAACTGGACTCTGTTCATACGCAGACACCTGAAAAACCCACAATGGATAAAGCGACCGAGTAAACCCATCCGTTCAGAATCCTTGAATCCCAGTGCGGTAACATCGAATGCACCAAACACTCGATACTAAAATAAAAAATCCACTTTGGGATTTTAAAAAGGAACATTCAACATTCCAGCAAAAAATATTTCTACATCAGCAGCACATTTCCATACTTCACCATTGCAATCCACAAAACTAAAAACAGAAAAGGTTTCAATTCCAGTTATCTTAACCCCCCCTCTTCGTATTTAGGCTCCCACAATTTGTAATAAAAAGGATTGGGAATGGGATTCCTTATTAGTGGTGTTATAGTTTCTGGTAGTGTGTAGACATGGGGGGGGGTGGATTGGGGCTGTCATGTGGGTCGTCCCACCCACCCCAAAACACGAAGGTTAAAAATGTCTAACTAAAGCATATTCACTGAAATTGAGTAATGGTTACTTTAGGTACAAAAGACAAGCCATTACAATACACGTCCAAGCCAAGAAATAGCCATTACTTGGTAATTCGAGCCAAATTAAAAGCTTTTGAGTAAAGTATCGTGTATTCGTAGCCACAGCAGGTCAAGGGGCATGTTTGTATAGGCAGGGCCGGGGAAAACAACCCAGCACACTGGGCAAAATAGGGATACGCCGCCCAGTACGTTATATTTAAAAAAGAAATGCATTTTTTTATCAACTAATGACCCGCATTTTTGACGTACCACCCATCCATTATCCAAACCGCTTATCCTGCTCTCTGGGTCGCGGGGATGCTGGAGCCTATCCCAGCAGTCATTGGACGGCAGGCGGAGAGACACCATGGACAGGCCGCCAGTCCATCACAGGGTCATATAAAATCATCTGTAATTTAAGAGGTTTGTATTTCTGCAATTACATTTTAAATGATCTGTTTTGTCATGTTTATTCCCTTAAGTGATATATTTATCTTTGTAACCGATTTTAACCTCATTTCCATGCATTAATTGTAGCGGTGGCATCTTTATAATGTGTACAAAAACTTGCCAGTGTTGTCTTTGCCGTAACCTGCTGTAGCAAACTGGCATACTTCCGGCATCCATTGACATCAGTGGATGGCAGAAGAACTACAAGGCCGATGGGATGAGATGTTCGTTTTCTAAACGTCGTCATTGAGAAACTCATGTAACGCATACCGGTACATGCAATGCAGACCAGCTCTCTTGGCAAGAGAACGTCGAAAATAAATTGCATCGAACTTGTTATAGTTTTAAAAGACGAGTACAGATGTTACATTAGTGAATGCCTCACCTGACATAGGAGTAATAACAAATAGTCTTGATATTTCTTCTTTCTATCGGGGGAAAAATAATATCGTTCGCCTTTCTTGGCTTGGCTGCTGCGAGCTCCATTATCTTGGAGTGATCCAGTTTGCGACAGATTTTGTGCTCAAATGAAATTCCGGCCAATCCGCTCAGACGATCTTGTGACGTTGTGGATCGCAGGTAGTTACAAGTTTGAGACGCGAAAAACTCTCTCAGTGCCTGTGTTACCGGTACAGTTAACAATAGGGTCAGGGCAACGGTAAGATTTGGGAAAAAATCCAAAACATTTTCCCGGTAGATGTACCTAAGCATGTCAACGGGTGAATCCACACATCGCTGAGATAGCTCTTGACAGCCGTTTTCAAAAAGACATGTATGTTCGGGTTAATACGCCTACGTGCCCCTGAGCAAGGCAATGGAAAGAAGAAGTGGAGTTGGTCTCTGGGCGCTGCAGCTGCCCACTGCTCCAACGCAATAGGATGGGTTAAATCCACATGACAAATTTCATTGTCACCAAAACAACTGTGCAACGACAATAATAAATTGTCTTTCTTCATTTTATCTCGAAACTCATTTCATCTCTTAATTTTTGCAAAACCCGTCAAGGTGCGGCGCCCTCTAGTGGTCTGGCGTCCTGTGCAATTGCCCGGTTGGCCGCCGGCCCTGTGTGTAAGACACGTTACATATGGAATAAAAAAAGGTCCAGTTTTTGAGAAAAGACCCATGGGTAGGCCGACTACAGCCCAACCAAAGCTGACGCTAGGGCAGTGCAAGTGCGACACAGGTCCACTACTTAAACTTGTTTTGATACACATCCCGAATATACAATACTCTGTCGTGTTGTGCTGGTTTTATCAGTCCATGCAGGATACAACCAGATTGTTATGTAGTAGACATGCATCCTCACCTGTAGGCCTGTCCCTTGCTGGGCGTTAGAGGGTCCCAGTGGTTTTTGTAACTCTCAAACAAAGTAGATGTGAGCGCCCCAGCAAAACGGTCTCTGCTGTCATTATCAAGACAGCCGTAGCGCTTAGTTAACCGAGCTACAAAAAACACTGTCGCAGCTATCTCCTCTCTCATGGCCACACACACACACAAACACACCAACGCCCACCTCCCCAAAAGTCCTGACCCAAACCCTTCAACAATACTTCCCACACACAAACACAACTCTTGTTTTGAGATGCTAATTACTCCCCCCCCCAAATATTCTAACGCATTACAGGCTAAAGACAAAGCGACGTGGACTTGCCTAAGTATTTCTATGATGTCCTAAATGTTTTTTGTTTGTTTGTTTTCGTTTTGTTTTTGTTGTTGAAAAGCAAACGCTACTACAAAATAAAACAACGCCTAACATGAAAGCAAGACAACCTCAGCAAACACATTTGCTCCTGGAGGTCTGCGGAGACTCCAGAGATATCTTGACAGCGGCTCTTACTCGCGCCTGACAAATAAATAAATAAATAAACAAACAAACAAACAAATCAATCCATAGCACCTGCTCCAAACCTCGTCTAAACCTCAAATGAACTAAAAGTCAAAACTCTTGATTCCTCAATCCTTCCCAAAGTAGTGTTATCAGGCAGCTGCTGAGTTGAGTGTCTGACAGTCAGGAGACTTCGCAGGCTGGCTGAGGAGCACACACCTGTACCTTGTTGAATTAAATGGGCAGTGGGGTTGAGGAGTGGGGCAGGCGTGGAGAGGCCTCTTGAATATTTGTTCCTGGATGAGAATGCACCCCATGACAACAAAAAATAAATCACGGATGAATAACTAAATTAATACATTTGAAAAATACTCAGTAATTAACTTACGCGCGCGATATATATATATATATATATATATATATATATATATATATATATATATATATATATATATATTGTAACGTGCATGGATAAGTAGACACGTTGGTTCTTGACTAACGGGTCGGGCCCTTTAGTCGACTGGTTAACGTTGTCGCTTGCGATGCAGAAGATACGGGTTCGCGTCCCGGCTGTGGCGGTGCCCGGGCTGCCCCCCAAATTCGCTACATTGGTGTCAGAAGTGGTACGGTGAGGTCATCGGAAGCGCGTGCGCCCAGAGGCGTGAGGGAGCTGATATGCTGAAGCGCGGGGACGTGCTTCCCGAAGAAGGTGGGTAGTGTAACGTGCATGGATACGTAGACACGTTGGTCCTTGACTATCGGGTCGGACCCTTTAGTTAACGTTGTCGCTTGCGGAGTGGGAGACACGGGTTCGCGTCCTGGCTGTGGCGGTTCCCGGGCTGCCCCCCGAATTCGCTACTATATATATATATATATATATATATATATATGTGTGTGTGTGTGTGTGTGTGTAGTGCCTCCAGTGCAAACTAGGGGTAGCAGTAAAGGCGTTAACATCTAACTAGGGTCGGTGAGGAGTTTGCCTTGACTAACTCACGAGAGGAGTTGATGTGTAGTTGAACAGTTGACAATTTTATTGCCTCACAACAGCAAAATATACACAACGCTGACTTTTACATAAAAGAATTGAAATAAAACAAAATAGAGCTCTTTAAAGTAAATAAAATAACAAACTAAAGAAAACCTCGTTCAAATCACAACCCTCAGTGAGCGTCAGCAGTTTGAGATGAAAGAAAAGCTCAGTTCCTTGTCCTTGAGTGTATGTGTTGGTCCAAGAGTTCAGTTCCTGATCCGTGAGTGTATTGGATATACTTCAACGATGACTATTTCTACCCTGGTAGAGGAAATATGCTAGTGTGTATGGGTTCTTATCTGGTGTCTGGATGAATGATTCAGGCTTGTCAGATGTTTCCTGGGACAGATCCTATGATCGTCCAGTCTCACTGGGCTGGGCTCGCCATCACAATCTCCCAAATTCTATCTGGTAGTTCAAACAAACCAGTCGGAGTTCCAAATACTTAAAACTCGACAGACCTTCGTCTCGTAAGCTCACAGATGATATTTTGATTAAACATTACACTTTTCAGAATCAAAAAAATGTCCATACTCTAACTTGCTGAGGCTATGTATAATGAAATTCAGTCGTCGGTTCAAGCACATTTTCAGGGGAGATCACAAAAAGGAGAAAAAAAAGACGACTGCGTGCGGCACTCTACCCTACGATAACTTCGTTGCCTACTAATACGAGGATCGCTGTTCGAATCCCCGTGTTACCTCCGGCTTGGTCGGGCGTCCCTACAGACACAATTAGCCGTGTCATAAACTTCATAAACTTAAGGACCCACAGACAAATTTATTCCAAAAAAAAGTACCATTATTAGACATATATATCTCACAAAACCACCGTAATGACAAAACCAGTGTGTGCGAAAGAGACTGCTCAGACTACAGTGTTCGATAATTCCCCTCAAAACAAAACATTTATGTCAAATAAGTAGAAATTGAAAAAAATAGGACATTTTTTCTCTTTAACAGTTTTTATTGATTTTCACAACACATTTTTATGCACATACACATGAATATATACGGAAGTAAATAACCATAAATGCATTGCACCTAATCCATATACATAGATTAGTACACAGATTGCACATGTATCTTGCCATACACATTATTCATAATACACACATACATATAGAAAAAAGAAAAAGGAAAATAAACAGACAACAATAAAAAAAAGAGAGAAAAAAATGGGGGGGGGGGGTTCTCTGCCACCTCAATCTAACTCTAATCTTCTTTATTGAGTGGGATTTGTAAACTCTTGTAATAGACAAAAAAGGGGGGGTCCAGATCTTCATAAATTTTTGTATAGAGCCTTGACGGGTGTATCTGATTTTCTCAAGTTTCAAAAACTGCATAATGTCTTTAATCCATGTGGGAAAATTAGGTGGTGAAGAGGACATTTTTTAAGGCAAAAAAAGTACTGCTTTGTACAGATTTGTAGATCTTCACAGACTGAGCCCTCGTCACTGAAAAGCAGAGAGAGAGAATTAAGTTATCTAAAGGTAAAGACGGTGGGTCCTAAATATTTCTGTCCTCTTTACTGAGTCTCCTGGTTGTACACGAGACAGACCGTACCCACCTCATGCCAACAGCCCGGAAGGGGGAAACCATCCCTGCCCTGGGAAACAAACGGACAGACCCAGACAGAAAACAGACACAATTCAGGTTAGAAGTGGCAGTCAGAGATAGAGGGGGGCACAGAACAAAGAACAGGAAAGCGGACAGTCAGACAGGTGGAAAGGTAATCAGTGTGTCACATGACATCACATACCAGAGGGAAATGTATTCAAAAACATTTTCCTGCAGAGTTTGACAACCTACAGACTGGGAGCTGAAAAGTCATTATAGGGAAAGGAGCTGCTGAATTAACACATTGCAGAAATGGTTCAATGTGATAAGATCCAAAGATTAAAGCTGTTATCTGACATTAATTTCCAAGTGCAGTGTCTTTATGCATGCTTAATAATCCAGGTAAGAAAATCAAAGCAAGCTGAATCAGTTCATCTGGATACAATGTTTATTGACAGATACGTTTCACCATTAATCTAAAAGACCTCTTCAGTCTCAACTGAATGCAGGTATCCCCACCCTTATAAACAATACAGTGGCATAACAACTGAAAACAACGTTTGGTTTCATATGCAAATTGCCTTGACCATTAACTAGTTTCAATGGCAATATGTACTATGTGTGTACTGTGTGTACTATTCCCCTATCCTCTGTGATTAGTACACATTGCCATTGAAACTAGGTTTTTTTTGTTGTTTTTTTGTTTTTTTTAAAAAAAAATTCCCTATTTTTCTCCCCAATTGTATTCGGCCAATTACCCCACTCTTCTGAGCCATCCAGATCGCTGCTCCACCCCCTCTGCCGATCCGGGGAGGGCTGCAGACTACCACATGCCTCCTCCGATGCATGTGGAGTCGCTAGCCGCTTCTTTTCACCTGACAGTGAGGAGTTTTGCCAGGGGGATGTAGCGCGTAGGAAGATCACACTATTCCCCCCAGTTGCCCCTCTCCCCCCGGGGCAGGCGCCCTGACCGACCAGAGGAGGTGCTAGTGCAGCGACCGGGACACATACCCACATCCAGCTTGTCACCCGCATACACGGCCAATTGTGTCTGTAGGGGCGCCTGACCAAGCCAGAGGTAACACATAGATTCGAACTGGCAATACCCATGTTGGTAGGCAATGGAATAGACCGCCACACTACCTGGATGCCCATTCAAACTCTAGTTAATAGTCACGGCAATGAGGATACCATTTCATCACTCAGATGAGTGATGAAATGTTTCTTTCTCAATAAACATGTCCAGATGAACTGATTCAACTTTCTGTGAATTACAAGTGCAATGTTTTAGTAGTGCCAACCCATAGTGACACACATGGTACAGGCACAACAGGACCTCTAATACTAACATAGTACCACAACACAAAAGCTTCAATATAAAGGGGCAGCGGAGGATGAACTACAGAACCAACTAAAATCCTAAAATAACCACTACCCTCTCTCCACTGAGAGAAAGCCCTATCTCACTGGGGAATAGTAAACCTATTGGTACAATTGGTACAACTGCCTGTGTAGCCTCTTTAGTCTCAATGTGCAGTTACATTTTTGAGGAGGTCACCAATAGGCTACAGCGGAGCCCTTTACTTAGGCTATGGGGACGCCACCATAGCCTACACCTATAGGGAGCCATAAAATCTATAGGTTAAAAACATGGCAGGTTGGTCTTGGTACTCTGTGATGTAAGCATAACAGGATAAACACAGCTGCAGCTAATAACAATTGGTCTGTTGAATGTATCTGTACCAAAGAGCCAGCATTGACAGTACTAATGACAATTGCTAGTGCTGTCTGTCTGTCTGGCAATGCTGATAGGTGTGCTGGATCACTTATATCAAACAGACCCATTATTTGTTTTACTTGTCATTATTAAATATTTTTGCAATTTTTAATTTCAAACATCTCAAGACAGATGGAACAGTTTAAATCTAGAGCCCTGATATCATCTTTGTGTTTCATTGTCCACCCTCCCCTGTAGAGATGCATACTGTGAGCGGGTTTTTTTTGCATCTATAATGCTTTATATGGAAACACACACAAATCAGTAATGTTTATAAAACTGTTACCAACAGATATATGCCATTTGATAGTTATATACAAAAGAAAATTGATATGTATTTTCCAAAATTGACGATAACTCACTAGAATCTTGATTACAATGCAAGCTAGCATAGCAACCAGTTCCTTTTTGTCATCCTCTGGAAATACATTATTTGTATCAGTACTGATTCATTCCTTTTCCTTAACTCTTGCTGCAGATCCAATTCATGGCAATGTTCAATTTACCTATATATCCTGGCACCTCTATGTCACTTACAATCACCCATTTCTATCCATTAGCTTTCATAATATGAGACAATGCACATTTAATTCTCATACTTTTTGAATGTAATCTGATTCATGGTCAGTATGGGTTTACCATTTATCATTAGCTTCCTCCAACTTGTGTCATACTGTCAGACACTGTCCTCATCAGGTCCACCATTCGTTGACCTAAGCATGCATTAGGAAGTTGACAGGAAGGAGGTCACGTACCACAGGGCAAGGCTGATCCAATCCCGGTGAACCCTCGTCTCCCTTCTGGCCTTTAAGCCCCCTCTTTCCAACCAGACCCCTCTCTCCCTGAGGAAAGAGAGCCTGTCAAACTCCGATGAGGAGCTGGTTTATGTTGGGCCATTTCTACAAAGGACACCTTTTCAGTTGTCTTGACAATGTTGCTTTATTCTGAATAACTGTTATGCATTGTGACTCTGGGTCTTATTGTGTTGCATGATGCAGAATGGGTTGCCAATCTCCACTGCCCAGCAAGTTTCCTCCTCCTCCTCTACTGCTACCCTAGGAGTGTCAGTGATGTAAATAGGCAGCTGGCTGGGCCAGTGGAAATGGGCTAGTCAGGATTTCCTGTGGTAATGATGAAGATAGGCAAATAAAAAAGATAAGATAAATATCTAAAGAAACAGTAGTATTACATACAATTTCAAAAACCTATCTTCTGGATGACCTTGAGGTCCAATCCTAGCAGCTGCCATCAATCCTTGATCCTTTTACACACTGAGCCTCTAGCTGCCAACTAATGTAATTCTCTTTACATTAAAAAAGTGTTAATACCTGAAGCAAGATCATGTAAAAACAAACAATCTAACAAAGTCACAGAATCTCCATTGCTTTAAAATTAGCCATTGGTTGATGTCTAAAGCATTCAGGGTCAGGAATGGCTATCTTCAAAAGTGGCTCTATAAGCCAATCTTCTCCCAATGCAGTGCTGTGAATGACGCTGCCAACCTTGTCTCCTCTGTCTCCAGTCTCTCCCTTCTCCCCAACCAGACCAGGAAGACCCTGAGAGACAGACAGAGACACAAAGAAAGGAAGAGACAGTCAGACAGATATGTGGATAGAGAGACAGACATACAGAAAGACATTGGCAAAAGATAGACAGAAGGATACAGAGGGAGAGAGCAACAGACAAAGAGATGAAGATGTATTATTGTAATCAATAGAACACGATTTCTGGTAGAAGACCTAATATTTCCTTCTCCATTCTTCTCAAGAGGAACAGAGTTACTCACATCGATCCCAGGCAGTCCTTGTTCTCCCTGTAAGACATGAAAAATATTAAGACGTGTAAATTGTCTGCACCTATCTGAGTTCATTTATTTTATTAGAATACATCCAAAAAAATTAAGGAAAGAGAAAAATTCACCTTTGTTCCTGGAGTTCCTCTCTCTCCTGTCTCTCCCTTTCCCCCTCTTATTGATTCACCTGGTTCACCCTGAAACATGTGTACACACACACACATACACAGAGCATCAAGCACATGGCATTAAAAACAAATCTACTACTACTACTACAACTACTTTCGGCTGCTCCCACTAGGGGTCGCCACAGCGGATCATCCGTTTCCATTTCTTCCTGTCTTCTGCGTCTTCCTCTGTCACACCGTCTTCCTCTGTCACACCAGCCACCTGCATGTCTTCCCTCACCACATCCATAAACTTCCATAAACAATAAAAACAAATCAATTTCTTTAAAACCAAATCTGAAAACCGCTAGCTGCCGGCTAGCAGTTTCGCTAGGGCTGTCATAACTCCCCATTGAATTTTGACCCCACTGGTGAATTGATTATAAGTTGACTGTGCTAGCAGAAGAAAGCAAGCAAAATGAAAACCATGTTTGACTGGAAAAGAATCAACATTTATTTCAGAAGACTGATCAACTGCTTTACAGAAAGGAGTTCTTACCTTTGACCCTGGTTCTCCATGAGGGCCAGGTGGACCAGGAGGCCCCTAAGGACACAGCAGAGTCATGAATTTGATAATCCTGTCAAATATACCACTTGAAAAATGACTATCTGTCTACCTGTCTCTCTGTCTGCCTAACTGCCTGTCTATCACTCTATCTTTTTTTAAAAAAAAATTTATTTCTGATTTTTCCCTTTTTTCTCCCAATTTAGTGGCCAATTGATCCCTATTTTAATTCAAACACCCACCCTCGTATTGCATGCGTTCGCCAACTGCATCTCTCCGGCCGGCAGTCTCGAAGGAAAGCGCCTCCCCACTTTCGTGACAAGGCGAATCCAAGCCGAACCACTGTTTTTCCGACACACACAGAGACGCATTCACATGACGAACACAAGCCGACTCCGCCCCCCTCCCGAAGACAGCGTTGCCAATGATTGCTGCTTCATCGAGTCCGGCCATAGTCCTATCACTCTATCTTGACTGAGCTACAGTAATTCTACATAAACACCTGACAATGGGTCTCATTCATCAATCGTTGGTATATGTACAAATTTGTTCTTACACACCCATGGAATTTCTTTAGCGCTCAACACTGTCTGACAGTCAGAAGCAAAGCCTGATGGTTATTTGTAATTCCTTCCCCCTAACATCTATTGTCTGCCTCTTGCAAAGAGCAATCACCCAGCCTCGCAAAGACACCAGTGTTAGCCATTTGGTGTCTAAATTCAGGGGTTACCCCAGTTCTACACTGGTCTCTGAGACAAACTTCAGGGCTAAAAAAATCCCATGGGTGCATAAGAACACATTTGTATGTATGAACGATTGATGAATGAGGCCCAGTGTTTTTGTAGGTTATGTGACAAAATTCATAGCTGATAACACAATGGCCATATATCCCCCCAAATTTTTAAATGTATTTGAAATTGCTCTTGAATAAGAAATGATTAATGGAAAAAAGTTTTTGTTCTATTTATCTTAATCATATTTTAATGTAAAATTTTCAAAGTCAAATACTTCTTAGTGTCATAGAGCAGCAGGGGTACAGCAGATGGTCTCACCTCTGACTTACTGACATGAATTTACAGTTTAACCACAGAGCCATTGTAAAAAACCATGTAAATAAAGAGGAAACGTTCATGCTCATAATGAACACCCTGTCCTTTCAGCAGTGAGTGAGTGTGTGTGTGCACACACACACATGCCAGTGCTCCATTCAATCAATTTAAGTCTCACCTGTAGTAGTTTATCCTACAGGTTCGTTCGATCCTCTGCTCCTCCCAGCAAAAATATCAGAGTGTTCTTCAGCAAAACATCTAACCCCTAACTGCTTGACTGCTTGAAATGAGCTGATTATTCCCTTGCATGGACCTGTGTTGTAATCTTTGATTCTGTAGAGTTTGTGAAATGTTTTTTATTTCCCTATTTGTTGGGTATATGTGTGTTGTATTTTGCATGTTTTTTATATAGAATAAAGGAGAGAGAAACCCCCCCCCCCCAAAACCTGCATGGTTGACACCGCCATTGGTGTTTGAGTGTGTATGTGTGTGTGTGTGTGTGTGTGTGTGTGTGTGTGTGTGTGTGTGTGTGTGCACGCATGCATGCCAGCATCCCATTCAATCAATTTAAGTCTCACCTGTAGTAGTTTATCAAAAGCTGAGTTGCCCAGGGACCCTGGCACGCCTTTCTCTCCAGAGAGACCCTTCAAGACAGAACACATTGGCAACAGAGAGAGAGACAGAGAGAGCAAGAGAGAGAAAGAGAGAAAAGAGAGAAAAGAGTGATAATTTACCGGAGTGTTTTTAACTGCAGCAAAGAGGACATAAGTTGCTTCAAGGCAATAGGAAAAAGAACTGGAGTTGGTCCCCGGGCACTGCAGCTGTCCACTGCTCTTAAACAATAGGATGGGTTAAATGCAGAGAACAAATTCATTGTAAGAATACAATGACAAAATAATGTGGCTGGCTTTCTTCATCTTTCACTTGGTTTAGAAATTGCTTGTGTTAATCAAACAACCATATTGGCCCCTGCAGGAACTCTGAATAAATGGACATACTGTACGATTTTAGAGGTTTTCAAGTATATTATAATAACAACACATAAATTATGCATGTTTATACATCAATAACATAATCAAAATAAAGACAGCAAGCAAAAAGGTAATCAGAGATTTTGCTGAGCTATTCCTCCATAGTTGGACTTAGACAAAGGACATTTTCATCCCTCATCAATCCATCCATCCATCCATTATCCAAACCGCTTATCCTGCTGTCAGGGTCGCGGGGATGCTGGAGTCTACCCCAGCAGTCATTGGGAAGCGGGCGGAGAGACACCCTGAACAGGCCACCAGGGATGTTCAAGACGGAAAAAAAATAGCAGGAGGTTCAGAGAAAAGACTGACAATGTGACCAGTGAAGTCCCCTCCAACTTTTGGGTGTGGAGAGACCCCATCTCAGGCCTTTGGTCATAGTGACAGTGATTTGATGTACCTATAACTGTTAAGCTGTATAAACCAATGTCTTTTGGTATACATTTTTGTGATTGAATATAGATGGTCTATTGATTGATTATGCTTACTGATAATTATTAATTTAATCCCAGTGGACATATGCTACTACTGAGTCCTCTCCTGCCCCTATACTCTGTGGAGTTCCGCAGGGTTCCAGCCTTGGTCCCATCCTTTTTTCAATCTACACGTTACCTCTAGGCAATCTGCTTGGCCAGTTCAATTGCATGAGACATCACCGGTAAGTCGATGACATGCAACTCTATTTATACGTTAAGCCAAATGATATGGGTAATATGAGTACCCTTCATGACTGTCTAGCTGCTATTAAGGAATAGATGTCACTTAATTTCCTTCAGCTAAATTCAGACAAAGCTAAGGTTATCTTTATTCGTCTTAATAAGTTTGTTTCAGAGGTGACACCTTGTATTGACCCTCTGGCCACCAATGTTAAACCCTCCTCAAGGGTGTAACATTGGTGTGCTCTGATAGGATGCGGAATCAGGCTGGGCTAATCTAACTGCTAGCCCATGCAGACCGGTAGTTCTGACATTCATCCTGGCTGGCGTTCGTTCCCTTGGACAGTGATTTTGTGTTTAGTTTTGATTATATGTGTTCATTTGGATATGTATGTTCTTGAAGTTTTTGGATGTTTTTTTGTCTTTGTGTTGTACTGCTGTGGGCTGCAGGAAACGGCATTTCGTTACATTTCATGTACGCAAGTGCATGAAGTGAAATGACAAATAAAGTGCTCCTGTTCCTTCCTGAAATCTGGGTGTACTCTTTGACCAAAATCAGAATTTCGACCTACACATAAACAAGCTTGCTCAAACCTGCTTTTTCCAACTCCAAAAAATAGCAAAAATCAAATCAATGCTATCAACCATGGATCTTGAATTACTAATCCATACCCTAATTTTTTCATGCCTTGACTACTGCTCTTTTCTCCTATCTCACCCTAGCAGCCCTGTTCTGCTTACAACTTGCGCAAAATGCTGCAGCCAGGCTGCTAACTAATAAAAATCTTATTCCCACATCACACTAATCCTTGCATCCCTTCATTGGCTCTCAGTAAGTTATAGAATAGACTTCAAGATACTGCTTATTACATGCGAGGCCCTACATGATCTTGCTCCTTTATACATTTCCGAACTTTTGTATCCTTAATCCAACTCTAGACCACTCAGATCTTCTGACCAGGGTCTATTTATACCCCGCTCCCTCCATAAATCCTAGGGCGACTCTGCCTTTGCTGTAAGGGCCCCACCCTCTGTTAGATCAGATGAGTCTGTAAACAGCTTTAAAAACTTCTCAAAACCCATCTCTACTGACTTGCCTTCCTTGTAATGGGGCTGTATTTTTTTTCTGTATATAACTGTATGTGTATGTTGTTTATTTTCTCAGTATATATATATATATATATATATATATATATATATATATACACTACCGTTCAAAAGTTTGGGATCACCCAAACAATTTTGTGTTTTCCATGAAAAGTCACACTTATTCACCACCATATGTTGTGAAATGAATAGAAAATAGAGTCAAGACATTGACAAGGTTAGAAATAATGATTTGTATTTGAAATAAGATTTTTTTTACATCAAACTTTGCTTTCGTCAAAGAATCCTCCATTTGCAGCAATTACAGCATTGCAGACCTTTGGCATTCTAGCTGTTAATTTGTTGAGGTAATCTGGAGAAATTGCACCCCACGCTTCCAGAAGCAGCTCCCACAAGTTGGATTGGTTGGACTGGCACTTCTTGCGTACCATACGGTCAAGCTGCTCCCACAACAGCTCAATGGGGTTCAGATCTGGTGACTGCGCTGGCCACTCCATTACCGATAGAATACCAGCTGCCTGCTTCTGCTCTAAATAGTTCTTGCACAATTTGGAGGTGTGTTTAGGGTCATTGTCCTGTTGTAGGATGAAATTGGCTCCAATCAAGCGCTGTCCACTGGGTATGGCATGGCGTTGCAAAATGGAGTGATAGCCTTCCTTATTCAGAATCCCTTTTACCCTGTACAAATCTCCCACCTTACCAGCACCAAAGCAACCCCAGACCATCACATTACCTCCACCATGCTTAACAGATGGCGTCAGGCATTCTTCCAGCATCTTTTCATTTGTTCTGCGTCTCACAAACGTTCTTCTTTGTGATCCAAACACCTCAAACTTGGATTCATCCGTCCACAACACTTTTTTCCAGTCTTCCTCTGTCCAATGTCTGTGTTCTTTTGCCCATCTTAATCTTTTTCTTTTATTGGTCAGTCTCAGATATGGCTTTTTCTTTGCCACTCTGCCCTGAAGGCGATATTATGAACCCTACATAGCCCTCGCCAAAATCCCGTACCCTGTCCCAAATCTCGCGAACGGACGCCGGATTTCCGCGAACGGACGCCGGATTTCCGCTGCGTTGCTAAGGAAACAATCAACTATCAACTTGGTGCGAAGCAAAGCTAACGTTAGCTACCTTCAATTTGAACTTATGAATCGTCTAAAAAGTGAACCATGGGGTTGAAATTAGGATTGTGAGGGAAAGAATAGCCTTAAGTTGACTAACCTAACAATTTTAGGTTACAAGGTCTGCCTCTGCTCCTTGGATACGTTATTGGTATTATAATTGTGATGCATTTGAGGCTTGATGAGACAAAGAATCAGAATGAACCCCAGCTAAAAGGTTACATTGAGTAGTACATCACGACAGAGTCAAATATGTCATCTTCCTGAGGGTGGCGCTAATGTGCAAGAGCTGAAGGTGGCGCTAATGTGTAAGACTTGTAAAAGTCATATTACTACAATATAGGAGCTCGTTTTGTTTGTAGTCATGATAAGGGGTGAAGTATCCTATGCTCAAACGTGGAGCAAGCAAAGATTGAGTTAAAAACGTTAATGTTGATTGTGGATAACTTAGACAGGTTAAATTGTGGGTGTACAGCGTTTCCTTGATGAGCGCTAACCCCATAACAACATATTTTCGCGTTGCTACGGTGGCGCACACGTGACAAAGCCAGAAACGGGATTTTGGCGAGGCCTATGTAGGGTTCATAATATCGCGCCCTGAAGCCCAGAATCCCGCAGCCGCCTCTTCACTGTAGATGTTGACACTGGTGTTTTGCGGGTACTATTTAATGAAGATGCCAGTTGGGGACCTGTGAGGCGTCTGTTTCTCAAACTAGAGACTCTAATGTACTTATCTTCTTGCTCAGTTGTGCAACGCGGCCTCCCACTTCTTTTTCTACTCTGGTTAGAGCCCGTTTGTGCTGTCCTTTGAAGGGAGTAGTACACACCGGTGTAGGAAATCTTCAATTTCTTAGCAATTTCTCGCATGGAATAGCCTTCATTTCTAAGAACAAGAATAGACTGTCGAGTTTCAGATGAAAGTTCTCTTTTTCTGGCCATTTTGAGCGTTTAATTGACCCCACAAATGTGATGCTCCAGAAACTCAATCTGCTCAAAGAAGTGCCCATCCAACCAATCCAACTTGTGGGAGCTGCTTCTGGAAGCGTGGGGTGCAATTTCTCCAGATTACCTCAACAAATTAACAGCTAGAATGCCAAAGGTCTGCAATGCTGTAATTGCTGCAAATGGAGGATTCTTTGACGAAAGCAAAGTTTGATGTAAAAAAAATCTTATTTCAAATACAAATCATTATTTCTAACCTTGTCAATGTCTTGACTCTATTTTCTATTCATTTCACAACATATGGTGGTGAATAAGTGTGACTTTTCATGGAAAACACAAAATTGTTTGGGTGATCCCAAACTTTTGAACGGTAGTGTATATATATAGTATATCTTGTGCAAAACTTTGTAACTGTTTTAAAATGGTGCTATAGAAATAAACTCTTACTTACTTATTGAATCCAGTAGTTAGGCTCCTCACTGAATGAGTATTGGGCTGGCACCAATGAAAAGATCGCGCTTGGTTATTTAATATTCTATTTATGTTAACTGAAGGGTAAGAGCACTTTCTGAATGCCCTATATTTAGTCGGTAAAACTATATCATACAAACGAGACAGACGGACAGACGGATATAAAGATGCTCTGACCTGTTCCCCGGGAGGTCCCCGGGGCCCGTCTTTTCCTATGTCCCCTGGGGGCCCTCTGGGACCCGGAGTACCTGGAGGTCCTAGGGGTCCAGTAAGCCCAGCCTGACCCTGTTCCCCCTACACACACACACACACACACACACACACACACACACACACACACACACACACACACACACACACACACACACACACACACACACACACACAAGGAGTGACTTTATTAGTTACTGGGGGAAATCAGACAGATTACTACCTGGCCTCAGGAGGGTGGTGTGGGTGTGTGGCAGCGGGTTGTAGTTTGGAAAAGCTCTTGTCACATCAGCAACACACCTGCAAGGGGTACAAGATTAGTCATAGCAGAGGAGGTTTCTGTACGACAACAGGTAAAGCAGTGCTTCACCAAAAACGAACAAAAAAAAACAACACACATATCACTTAAAACATCTTTATTTAGATGCCAACATTTTATTAGAATGACTATTTCCTCTGACTCAAACAAAAAATAGTGTCACTGTTAAAAAAATGTGTCGTGAGTACTGTGTAACACAGCATCCTCTTCAGGTGACACAGGAGCGTTCTGCTTCACTAACCCAATATAAGTGAATTTAAGTTGAAATAGTTCCTTACACGTTGTTGATTGGACACTTATGGTTTATGACGCCTTTTAATGCCCACACAGTGAAGCAGCGCTTCACCTAGCGTTTCCTCAACCTGAAAATGATCGACACCCATTTAACCAATCAGAGAACACCAGTTCAGCCTTTCTGATCCTATGCTTGACTTGTTCACCAACCTTCATCATACCTTTTGGTATTCGAAGCACAGTAAAAGATAGATATGAAAGATAAGAAAAAGAGATTAGCCCAAGATAAATTATTGACTACTATAGTAGTTTTTGGTAGTTCTTGTATATATATTGTAATTATAATAATTAATTAATTTGTGCAGATCTTTATTGTTCAACTTTATATTTGTATTTTTGATCTTGAACTCGTGTAGTAGCCCTGTACTGTAGGCTGACGTTAGTTGTTCTAATTAGCTTAGCTAGCTAGCTACTAGCTTAGCTAGCTCCTGTCCTGTCTTCCGCAATTTTTGCAAAGAAGAATTATGATGGATGCAAACATCGTGGACCGAATCCTACAGGAATCTTTTCACACTTTCTCCTGTGAGGAAAAACTAGGAGGGAAGACACAGGGGAGACCAAAGGCCCCCATCAAACAGGTGCAGAGAGTGGGCTCGGTAAGTCGGAGTTTTAAGTGTTCTAGGTATGACAAGGTGGAGTGGCTAACGGAGAGTATGCTAACAAACCGCTTGTATCGCTGCTGCAGGAGATGGGTGTTCTTCAAAGTTTGCAAGAGATGAATTTGAGGATCCATCTGTTAAGCTTCATGAAAAATCAAAGGCGCATGTCAGTGCAGCCTGTAATAGCCGTGCAATTAAGTCTGTTGGGGAAATGTGAGTATTGATACTCTGATTGATGAAGGATAGCATCTCCAGTTGGCATAGCATAACGACACAGTCTGGAAAAACCGTGACATTCTGAAACGGTTGATTGATTCGGTGTCATTACTGGGTTGTCAGGAGCAGGCATTTAGGGGGCATGATGAGAGTGAAAAGTCCGATAATCAATGAAACTACAGAGAGATGGTAGAAGTGTTTTCCCACAATGATGATGTTCTGACTGCTCATTTGAAATCGACCACTGTGTTTTCTGGGATGTCTAAGACCATACAAAATGATCTGATTGAAACCATTGCTGCTATTTTTGCTTCCCATATTTTGCTTCACCAAAACTTTTGGTCAGTAGCTGCCACTGAGTCATAGCCATGTTGCATTGGTCATTAACCAGTTTCAGTTAGACTGGGACAAGAGAGCTTTATCCAGTAATCAGAGGACATTTTTTTGTTGGTCAATAAAACTAGTGATCAATAAAACTGGTGCTTTCTAACCATCACGGTATAACTCAATCCATGAATTGTTTGTATATAAGAACGGTTTGTGACAAGTGGTAGCCTATATAGGGGACTGATGAATGGTGTCAGAGGCAGGTCCAGGAGAATTTGTGCTGGGCTAGGCTCTGATTGCTCCTACTCCAGGAGTGCCAAACTAGAGAGCGACTTAAGCTCATAGGGGATGGTTGTAAAGCTCAAGCTTAAAGGAACCAAAGGAATGACCCATGCTCCCCTCATAGGGAGCATAGGTCCTTATTATGGGGTTTAATAGATTTAATGCAACCACAATTATAATGATTATTATAGAACAGAATAGAGTAGAAAAGAATAGAAACATGCCCCTGAACAGATTAACATGCCTACAGGCTGTTCATATGAGTGATAAAGATGCATTTGACTGTACCTTGTTTCCTTTGGGCCCTTGGGGTCCCTGATTGGACAGCAAGAATTAAGGCAAAAGTTAACATCAACTGCAAGCAATGACTCTGTTGTGGTCAATAAATGATATACTATACAGTATAAGCTGTGTGCTATATAGTACATACTGTATCATGCGCTTTACAGCATGCTATAAGCTATACAGTATATTAAATGCTATTTATTGTTGATATGTATATTCGTTTTAACATACTTGCACACTCACATTTTTCATTCATAATACACACATGAACTGAAGGTTAAAGGTCTACTATTCTGTGTCACCT
Source organism: Lampris incognitus (assembly GCF_029633865.1). NCBI lineage: Eukaryota > Metazoa > Chordata > Actinopteri > Lampriformes > Lampridae > Lampris > Lampris incognitus. Next base: position 31,695,055 of record NC_079218.1, read on the forward strand.
GAGCAAGAAGCCTTGCTTTGGTAGCATAGATCCTTTGTCAGCAAGAGCAATCGGTAATTCACAGAGCAGCAGCAGTTTACTTCCTTGTTCATAATCATCGGTTGGAAATGTAAAATATAAAAAGGCCCGTTAATACTCACAGGTATTCCATCCAGTCCTGTGGAGCCCTGGAACATATTTGAAAAACATCCTTCAGATTTAATCCCTGCTCAAACCACATTCTACAAACCACAGAAATTGTAAATGGACTGCATTTATATAGCGCTTTTCTAGATTACTGACCACTCAAAGCACTTTACAGTATATGCCTCACATTCACCCATTCACACAAACACAGTCATACACTGATGGTGGAGGCTGCCATGCAAGGTGCCAACCTGCTCATCAGGAGCAGTTAAGGGTTCAGTGTCTTGCTCAAGGACACTTTGACACACTCTCTGCAGGAGCCAGGGATCAAACCAGCGACCTTCCGATTACTAGACGACCCGCTTTACCTCCTGAGCCATGCTGCCCTATGAAAGTTGAATCAGTTCATCTGGATACAACGTTTATTGAGAGAGAAACGTTTCATCATTCATTTAAGTGACTTCTTCAGTCTCAACTGACTGCAGGTATCTGCACCCTTGTAAACATCACAGTGGCACATATATTTATAGGTGTGGGGATACATGCAGTCTGAAGAAGTCACTTAGATGAAAGATGAAACGTTTCTCTCAATAAACGTTGTGTCCAGATGAACTGATTCAACTTTCTGTGATTTCCTTACCTGGATTATTAAGCACACATGAACACATTTTACAAAAGCAGCAACAATGCAACTTTTAGATTTGTCAAAAAATTGTTAGATTCATAATTCACCCCAACATTCACAACCCTCAGGATGACCCATGCACCTGGCAATGGACTCGCAACTTACCAACTCACATTCCCCAAGACACAGTGCCTCAATAGTGTATTTCTAACTTTGTAGAGCCTGTGAATTTGTTTATCCATATGTAATCTTTGTTTCCATTTGTTGTATAATTTCATTATTATTTACAATCAATTTATTACTCTTTTCTGGATGTGTCGAAGATGGCGGCGCGAATTCATGTTTGCAGCGGCCTCACCGTACCGGTGTGGGACGCGACAGCCTCACACAGTACCGTCCATAAAGTGCCTTTGTCCATGTCTGTGTCTAAGTTTGTTTTGTGTTCATTTGATGCCTGGGAGAGCTGGCGTTGGATCGGCTGGGGGAGCCTGGTCTGCTGCGTCCAATACGTCCAGGCACTACGGCCCTACCGGAGCTGCGTCCGAGGATGAAACACTGAGGGCGGTCTGACAGGATGCGGAAGCAGGGCAGGCTAAGCTAACTGCTAGCCCACGCACACTGGCAGTTGCGACAGTCATCCTGGCTGGCGTTCGTTCTTTGGACAATGACACATTTGGACTGTGTTGCACTAAGTGGACTGTGTTGTTAACTGTTTGTGTGTGTGTGTGTGTGTGTGTGTGTGTGTGTGTGTGTGTGTGTGTTTGTGTGTGCGTGCGTGTGTTTTGTTTTTGTTTTTGCTTTAAATGTTTTTTGGTGGTGTCATTTTTGGGAAATGTTGGTTGTGTGTTTTTGTCTTTTTTGTCGCACTGCTGTGGGCTGGGGGAAACAGAATTTCCTTTCTTTTGGGTGCACAAGTACATGAAAGAAATGACAATAAATTGTTCCTGATTCTTGATTATTTGGTGATCAAAGTTGTACTTTGATCTTTATTTTCTGTCCTTATTGTCCTGCCTTATTATATATGGTGTGGAAAATGTCAAATCTCCAAGATGAAAACATGTTGGTGTGGCCATCCATGGCTCCTAGGTGGTACTCTGTTTCTCTGTAATTACAGGGACACTCCAGTCTGGTAACATCAGTCAGCAGTGTTGCAGATGAGACGCATATGTATTGAAATACAGGCAAATAGATAAGTTTAATCTCTGTCACTTGGTAAAAACCCTAGTGTGAGGACGGTTTGTGGCTGTACGGATCCCAAGAAAGGTGTTGAGAAGTGTTAACAGGGATTACTGGTCACCTATCGCCCTACAACAAGGTGTAGGTGTAACATGGCAAGGAAATAAAGACCCGAGTGTGGACATGAGGCAGGAGACAGACATGTACACATTTTGAAATAATTACTTGAGAATCACACGTATTTACAATCAGCATAAGGAATGTGACCCCATACATGCTGTGATCAATACTGAGCTGGGAAAACAAATAACAGAACTTAAATAGTTTAAAAGAACATGTGGAAAATAATAAGAATAATTAGCAAAAACATCCTTATTCTGCATCTACCTGTCAGACAAGGAAGTAGAAGGAACCCTTAATGAAATTACTGAAGAGTCATAACATCTGTACCGAGGCTAACGTTCATGAAGAACCTGTGATTCTTTATGACATTACAGTCTCCAGTCCCTGGCTTTGTGTATTTTATCACTCATGCTTTGTGTGTGTGTGTGTGTGTGTGTGTGTGTGTGTGTGCGCGTGCGCCAGTTTCCCACATAAACACAGACGCATGCACACACACACGAACTGTCTGTGTGTGTGTGTGTGTGTTTACCAGTGTCCCACACAATCACACATACACGCACTTATGCACACATACAAACTATCTGTGTGTGCGTGTGCCAGTTTCTCACATAAACACAGACGCATGCAAACACACAAACTATCTGTTTGCGTGTGTATGCATGTCCCCCCCACACACACGCACACGCGCGCTCGCGCAAACAGATAATTTGTGTGTTTGCATGCTTCTGTATTTATGTGGGAAACTGGCACGCACACACACACACACACACACACACACACACACACACACACACAAACAGATAGTTCATGGATGTGCGTAAGTGTGTGCATGCGTATATGATTGTGTGGGACACTGGCATACACACATAAACAGATAGTTCCCATGAGTTTGTGTGTGTGTGTGTGTGTGTGTGTGTGTGTGTGCCAGTTTCCCCACATCAACACAGAAGCATGCACACCCACGAACTATCTGTTTGTGTGTGTATGCATGTCTCACACACACACAAACAGATGGTTCCTGTGTGTGTGAGTGTGTGTGTATCTTTGTAAGCATGTGTATACTTACTGGAAAGCCATCCCGTCCTGGAGTTCCCTGTGTGAGTTGGACATTATCACACAAATCACATTCCAATGTCAAATCCCCATTAGCAGGACTCTGAAAAGGAACTGTGAGCTGTATTGAAGTAACATCTTTTTTTTTGTAAAACTGAAATCTTTACACGGCCAAACAATCGTGGCACAGAAATGACTCTCCAGAAACACATCTAAATCCACAGAGCGAAAGTACTTACTGGAGTTCCTGTAAGAGAGAATAGAAGAGGCAGATGATCAGTTCCTGTTTAGGACTCCCCTGGTTAGTCTTATATAAAGTCAGCTTTAAACTCTAAAGTCCATTCATGTCAAAAACACACTGCGGTTTGTTCTGGTGGAGCAGTAAGCAAGCAAGCAAAATTTCATTTTTATAGCACCTTTAAAAACACACAGTTACAAAGTGCTTTACACTCAATACACAAAATGTGAATAAATGCATAAAATAAACTGAATGAATATAAAACATGGCACAGGGAGTAACAGACCAAGCTAAAAGCGAAACAAAACAGAAGTCAGGGGTGGGAATCTATATAAAGGCTTGTCCGACAAGATGGGTTTTTAAAAGCTGCTTAAAACAGTCCAATGATTCAGCGAATCTAACGGATTGGGGGAGATTATTCCAGAGGTTTGGGGCTAAAACTGCAAAGGCGCGGTCACCTTTTGTTTTGCAGTTGGCGTGAGGGATGGATAAATGTCCAAGGTTTGATGATAGGAGTGGTCGGGAAGAGGAATGAGGAATTAGAAGATCAGAAATATAAATGGGGGCAAGATCATGCAGTGCTTTAAATGTAATCAATAAGATCTTATAGATTATTCTGAACTTCATGGGAAGCTAATGGAGGGATGCAAGAATAGGGGTAATATGGGACCTATGGCTAATTCTAGTTAGTAGTCTAGCAGCTACATTCTGAACCAACTGTAGATGATTTAAAGTAGCTAGCTTGAGGCCAGAGTAGAGGGAGTTACAGTAATCTAGAAATGAAAGTATGAATTAATGTTTCGATATCCTTAAAAGACAAAATATTTCAGATTTTTGCAATATTTCTTAGCTGAAGAAAACGGGATTGGCAAGCTTAGTAACATTGTGATTGAAAGACATATTCTGGTCAGGGTTGATACCAAGATTTTTTTGCGGTAGGTTTGATGTTTGAATGAAGTGGGCCAATAAAACTGATCAACTGCAGTGGCAAAGTTCCCAGAACCAATTAAGAGAACTTCAGTTTTGTCAGGGTTTACATGTAGGAAATTAAGGGACATCCAGTCTTTGGTGGCAGCTAAGCAATCATGGAGGGAGGACAGTTGATTCAGGTTGCCGGGTTTGGCAGCGAAATAGATCTGACTATCATCGGCATAACAGTGGTATGACATGTCTTGAAAGTGACTAAACAAATGACCCAGAGGAAGTATGTATAAAGAGAAGAGGATTGGCCTAAGGACAGACCCCTGAGGGAATCCACATAGTAGGGGAGCTGACAAGGATACAAGATTATTAATGCAAACATTAAAATATCTATTAGTCAGATTAAAGCGAAACCAATTTAACACTGTACCAGAAATGCCAACCCAGTTCTCCAACCTATCAAGTAAGATGGCATGATCGATGGTATCAAAGGCAGCAGTTAAATCTAGGAGAATAGAGTATTCACCTTTATCAGCATGCATAAGAATGTCATTGGACACTCTTAGTAATGTAGTCTCAGTACTATGCTGGATTGAAATTTATCAAAAATGCTATGACCCTTAGTCAGCTGCAGGATTTGGTCTGCAACAGTTTTTTTTTCAAGGATTTTGGACAAGAAAGAAAGTTTGGAAATTTGTCTATAATTCTCTACCCTTGCTGGATCAAGAGAGGGTTTTTTGAGGAGGGGCTGAACACAGGCAATTTTAAAGTAGTCAGGTATACACCCAGGTGTGAGTGAACAGTTGATGATAGAGAGCAGGCTGGAACCTAAGCCCGGGAGGATGGATTTTAAAAATTTTGCTGGAACTATATGACAGGGACTGGAGGAGGGACACATAAAGTCTACAGTATTAACAAGGAACTGAAGAGATACGGGAGCAAATTCCGACATTAAAATCGGATGGCTGAAAGGGGCAGGGGGGGAGTGGGGGTAAAATGGGACCTTAGACCATCGATCTTGTCAACAAAGAAAGACAAGAAATTTTCACAGTCATTAGCAGAACAGGTGGAAATGGGAGGAAGAGAGGGATTCACAAGCTGATTGATAGTACTAAACAGAAACCTAGGGTGATGTTTATTACTCTCAATCAAGTCAGAGAAGTAAGCAGCTCTCGAATCTTTAATAGTTTGATTCAATTTAGATAATAACTCCTTCATATGGAGTTGATGAACTTCCAAGAGCAGTAGTGTTCAATGCTTAGAGAATGCGAGAGAGGTGATGATGAAAAAAGAGGGAAAGGTAAAGAGAGACATAGAGAGAGGTGATGAGATGAAGACAGAGGGAGTGAGAGAGACAGAGAGAGAGAGAAGAGAGAGAGGCAATTAGATGGAGAGAAAGTGGCGGTGTGACAGAGAGACAGAGACAGAGACAGAGAGACAGACAGAGAGAGGCAATGAGATGACGAGAGTGAGAGACAGAGAGAGAGGTGATGAGATGAAGAGACAGAGACAGATGATGAGATGAAGAGAGAGAGAGAGAGAGTTACCCGAGTCTCCTTTTCTGCCCATCCTCCCTCTTTTTCCTGGGGGTCCTGTAGAAAAAAGAAGAGTCCAAGACATTCATTCATGGATCATGATGATGTGATGGGGCCCTCACAGTAAGTACAGGGACAGAACTTGTCATCACGTGAGGGTCTTCAAAGCCTATCTTTGGCTAATGAACCAGTCTGTGGCTAACACGGCTCGATTTATCAGTTCAAAGAATATTCTTGTGCTCTTCATCATTTCAATACCTCAACAATAAATTATCTACAATCCACTTAAGGCGTACCACCATCTGGCTTTCTGTAGCATCACCAATTACTTTGCCCTTAAGCAGATTTGACTGAGGGGAAGTGGAGTGTCTGCGCCTCTTTCCGTCAATGTGAGATAGGATTTTGTTTGCTGCTAGTTTGGTTTTATCGCTGACAGGAAGCTAGTGTTTAGATTGTCATTCCTCCAGCTGTCACTGAGGCTGTGAAGAGGCAGCAATCAGAAATGGAGTACGGATGTGACCTTGTTTAAACTGTGGCTAAGACAGACCACTCCACAGGTGATGGGAGTAGGAAGAGAGGGAGAGAGATGTAAATGAGAGGATCGGTGAAGAAAGCGGGGAGAAGATAGGAGGGAGGGTAAGAGGGGGAGGAGATGCAAAGGAGATCGAAGACAACAGGGGGAAGAAAAAAAAGCAGAGCAGGGAAGAAACTTGTCTTCAGTTGTTGTTCCTTGAAATTGACATCATTATGGAAATCTGTGTAGTCTTTCATTTGGATTAGATGCAATATCTATGATACCCGTTGTGAAATTGAATAGTTTATTATACACAGTATGCATGTATATGTAGAGTGCTGCTTCTCTGTCACAAGTGACCCAGTATGTGACGTAGTACAACTATGTTAGTGTGTCATAAGTCCTGTTGTCCCCATACCACGTGTCAGGATGTACTGTGGTACCATGTCAGGCCGTTAGAGGTCTCTTTTTCCTTGTAGGACGAGTGTCAGTATGTGCTATGTTACTAAATCAGTCTGCTGGGGGTTAGCTGTGTGCTAAATGTCCTGTTTTTCTCAGACCATGTCTGTCAGACTACTGAGCTATCAGCTCCGATGTCCCGAGCAGCGTGAGAAGGCTGTCGTGCAAGTTTCCCAGTAGATTCTGTATGACAGGTCGTCCCCATAGGATGTTTGCTCTGGTGTGGCCAGACCACAGATAACTCCCAGGGAAAGGACCTGGACCCCACCCCTATAACCAACTCTCCATTACCCCTAAACACAAAAACACCCATAAATTCAGAAGCTCTGCTCAGCCCAGTGAGCAGACACTATGAACAACTGCATTGAGTTCACAAAGGGAACGGTGCCTCAAACGCCGGGGGTGTTAGGGCCATGTTCTGTCTGTCTGTCTGTCTGTCATCATGAATCAATTTACAATTAGTGGTTTCTGGACTGATGTAAAGGACCAAGGAAACTATAGAGAAGAGGAAGGAAACGAAAAAAAGTGTGTGTGTGTGTGTGTGTGAGAGAGAGAGCGAGAGAGAGAGAGAGAGAGAGAGAGAGAGAGAGAGAGAGAGACCTTCATATTGAAATGAGAGCCTGCTAAATAAAATTAAAAATCTAAAATTCAGTACTTTATTTCTAAACTTGGGAGTATCCTCTTGTGTGCGACCCACTCCATAAACAACCACTGATGTAGTCTACCCCCCCCCCATCCCCACCTGGCCTGATAGTTTCAAACACAGTGTTTACTTGTGTCTGGTCTGTTTTGTTGGTCATGCTGACCAGGGCAGCAGCATTCTAACCCTGCCATGCATTCCAGGACAGCACATCTGGACTCACAGGGACGTTCACCTTCTGAAAGTTTATTTGTAATAAAAAACACATTTAGCCTCCATAAGGCTGCAGCATAGAATAACCTCAGCCTGGATGGCAGAGCGACACGCTTACAACCCAGTCATTGTTATATCACATCCCATAGCGTGCTGTGGAAACCGTCCCTTGCTAAACAAACAATGAGGTTTTATTCTTTGTCTCAGTGCAGGTGGAGGTAAAGGAGGGTTGAAAGGTCATTCCATCATTCCCTCAGTGGAAGCCAAAGGTCAAGGTGCTGCATTGAAGGACATGGTAGACACTCCTGATGGGTAACAGACATTTACCAGCTGCTGTGGCTTCTCTTTTTCAGCCCCAGAGGAACACAGAGCGAGGGTTTAATCAACCTGGATCTGTATCATAAGAAAGCCCCTCTTTAGCTAAGAGAGCGACAGAGATGAGTAAATGTAGAGGAGCAGCACCTGTCTACAGGATAATGTCCTGTAGAGACAGAGCTGGAGTCACATAGAAGGGTGTAGTTACTGCTGGGCTCTGACAAGAGCCTCTGTTGAGCCAATGGAAAAGGGAAATGGTGATAGAGTAATGCAGAAGATACATATACGTGCTCTCACACTTACACACTCACACACACACACACACACACACACACACACACACACACACACACACACACACACACACACCTTTGAACCTAGACCCAGGGCAAATTGAAGAAGATATAGTACTTTATTAATCCCCATGGTGAAATTCGTCCTCTACATTTAACCCATCCTATCCGTGTAGCTAGGAGAAGTGGGCAGCCGCAGTGCAGCATCCAGGAACCAACTCCAGTTCTTCTTGCCATGCCTCAGTCAGGGGCACAGACAGGAGTCGAGGCTAACACACGTATGTTAAGCCTAACACACATCATTGATGGTGGGAGGAAACCCACAGATACAGGGAGAACATGCAAACTCCACACAGAAAGGCCCTGGGATGGCCTGGGGTTTGAACCTAGGACCTTCTTGTTGTGAGGCAACAGTGCTAACCACTGGGCCATCGTGCTGCCCATCCATGGTTAATTAGCAACAAAAGAGGCTCTAGATATAGGGGAAAGCCAGTGTTTGTTAGAGGAGGTGCACTATGATGAAGGAAAGCAGAGGAGAAGAGTCAAGGTGAGGACTAGATGAGGGGGTGTAGAGGAGTTCGGAAGGGAGGGTCCAGTCTCACCTGGAGGACAGGAGCAGTGGGAGACCAGGTCTCTGACTGTCCGTAGCCTCGGGAGAAATTCAGCCCGCCTCTGGACAGGAGACAATGTCAAGTCAACCAGTGATTGTTTGATTTATAAGCTGACTGATGATTGTATGAATGACAGATTCATTGAGTCATGAGGCTTTTGCACTGACTGGTGTACAGCGGTTGACTACTGCTGAACACCAGTCAGGTGTTTTGGAATACTGCAAAGAAAAAGTAGCTACGTTTGTAGACTGAAGATGCAGATCTATATGAGATCCACTTTTCCTTCAATTACAGTCATTTAAGATATTTCCATCCATCCATTATCCACACCGCTTATCCTGCTCTCAGGTTGCGGGGATGCTGGAGCCTACCCCAGCAGTCATTGGGCGGCAGGCGGGCAGACATCCTGGACAGGCCACCAGGCCATCACACACACACACATGCACACACACATGCACACACACACCTAGGGACAATTTAGTATGGCCGATTCACCTGACCTACACGTCTTTGGACTGTGGGAGGAAACCGGAGGAAATCCACGCAGGCATGGGGAGAACATGCAAACTCCACACAGAGGACGACCTGGGATGACTCCCAAGGCTGGACAACCCCGGAGCTCAAACCCAGGACCATCTTGCTGTGAGGTGACCATTTAAGATATTTCGTTTGTGAAAAACAAAAGAAAAAGTGTTTCTTGTTTTGATTTTGGATATGTTGCACCTCTGACCGTATGTGCAAAAATACTCTACCAAACCGCTATTATCCATCATGGTAACAGGGACAATGAACAAATTGATGTTAAGACAGGAGATATTTTCCTATAAACTACCCATATTCACCCACATCTGGCTTCAAATTCCCCAGACAAGTTTCACAAAACATACAAGTAGATAGGAAAGCAACACAAAATGAAAACGTACTGATTCTGGTAAAATCCACTCCTCTTTGCAGATTGACCACTATTGCACTCATTTTAAATCGTCCGCGGGATAAAAGAAATGACAATAAAATGTTCAATGGAATAAAACCTTCGCATAAGGGCTTAAAATCTCACCAGTCGCACCAAGCAGTGATTTACTTACCTTTATTTGTTGAGTGGTTATTGGCTTGTTTGTCATCTTAGTGGACAGGTATGAATGAGATAATGTGAAGGGTTTGAAACAGACTGTTGAGGCCTCACCTCCACACTCTCCGTTGTGACTCCACTGCGCAGCGCCGCTCGGTCTCCGGACAGCGCCGTCAGCACCTCAGCCTCCAGCACACGGACCCGTTCTTCCAGGGGAGCCGTTTTCATGTTGACCAACAAGCCAAATGCTGCGGAGACGATCGATAGTAATACGAGGTAGAATGCAAAACGACACAGAGGTCTGCTTGCAGTGCTCAGAGACTTGGGCTCCGTTTCTGCTAAACTGCTCATCTCACCGAGTCTGAAATGTAAACAATGACATCTGGACTCGTCTTAGTCCCCCCCCTCGCCATGTCCCGGCCCCTTTCCCAGGAGAAGTGATAAGGTGGGTTTATTTCTTATTATTTTTTGTCCGCCTGTCTTCCTCAATTGTTGAACGGGAAATAAAGTCAATACACGTGTATTACTGTCGAAGAGCAATGTGAAGATTCACTCCCTCAACTGTTGACCCCCAAAATCACCATAGCGGACAACCTCAGTTTCCCCCTTCCTCTTCCCAGCACCGCCCGCCACCCCACAAACCCCTGAAGGGACACAGTATAGAGATAACCAAACAACCATCAGGTCAGCCTTTCCCCTCCTCCGACCTCAGGATATCTGAAAGTAGAGCTGCTGGATTAGTGGATGTTGCTCACAGAAAGGTGCGTGAAAATATACATTACTACACATGTTCAGAGTGTCAATCTTTGTCAATATTCAAGCAAAAGCTGCCATTATAATTTTTGGCTCGGGGTGAGGAGAGGAGGGCCCATATTACAATACTTGCAACTATTTTTTCAAAACAAAAATAAAAATAAAAATAGAAAGAAAAGAAAAGAAAAGCTGTCATTTTCAGCATGAGCTGTAGATCTGAGTTTGAAGTAGAGCCAAACTCCCAACTTGGCCAACAAAGTGAAACAGGGGCCCTGATGATTTATGAAGTCAATCATCTAGTCTCCGTCTATGAATCCCCTGGAGGTCATCCACACCAGCAGCATACCAGTTAACCGATATATGCTGCTGGTCAAGCTTCATGCTTTATTGATCCTTAGCCTGATCTTAAATCAAATCAGACAATATTATTAGAAAATAGTCGACACAGCAAATTCGTTTTCAAAAATGGACCCCTCTGAAATACACTACATTATACTAATATCAATATCATATACGCTAATACTAACATTACACTTAGTAAAGCTAATGACGAATGTGTCAAAACAGATAATCTACAAACATGGAAGTATAAATATACATGTTTGCTGAACAATATTAAGAAAAAAAAAAACAATTAGCAAACTTACCAAACAGGTTTATTATCAATTTTAAAAAAACCATTTAATAAATAAAATGCCCTCATTCCAAAATAAAAGATGTGGAATCCTTTAGTTATCAAGGAGAACAGGACAGCACACACACACAACCCCCCCCCAATAAAACAAAAACAACAACAAACCCCGCCCCCCCAAAAAAAACAAAAAAACCAACAAAAAATCAGAGGAAAAGAACATTCTCGTGTTTCCACGACTGTGACCCTGAGAAAAAACCTGCAATCCATTTCTCTATAGTTGACTGACTATGCCTGGCTTGTCAGAAATACACCAAAAACCTTCAGGTGTTTGTGTGTAAAACACTGTTTAACACACACACGCGCGCGCACGCACGCATGCACACACACACACACACACACACAGCTCAGTTGACATATTTGAAGGCTTGGTAGAGTTTCATTCCCTTTCCTCGTAGCTTGCTAGGTAGAGCAAGGAGCTAACTCTTCCAGGGTCGGGGGGTCATTCCCCAGTGGGACCATTAAAACTAAATCTATGTCTAGTCAAGTTTTAATGTAAGGTGCTTTAGCTAAAGGCCTTCATCAAAAGGTAGATGTTAAAACATTGGTGAGCTGTTTGCTTCACCCTGAGGTAAATGTTAGACTTAGCCTAACAGACACATACTAGGTCACCTGCCTGTATGACTGATAGTCTAAAGACTATAGTGGCAGTGTGTGTGTGTGTGTGTGTGTGTGTGTGTGTGTGTGTGTGTGTGTGAGAGAGAGAGAGAGAGAGAGAGAGGAGAGAGAGAGAGAGAGAGAGAGAGAGAGAGAGAGAGAGAGAGAGAGAGAGAGAGAGAGAGAGAGAGAGAGAGATAGATAGATAGATAGACGAGAGGGGAGAGAGAGAGTGATAGATGAGAGGTGTGTGTGTGAGACAGAGAGAGAGAGAGAGAGAGAGAGAGAGAGAGAGAGAGAGAGAGAGAGAGAGAGAGAGAGAGAGAGAGAGAGAGAGAGAGAGAGAGAGAGTCAGTCATGTGCGTCTCTGCTTCCTGAGTGGGCTGAAGAAGGGGTGCCAAAGAGCTTCTTCCAGGGTGATGCGCCTGGTGACATCATACTCCATCATGCTGCCAATCAGGTCAAAGAGCTGCTGGTGCTCCATGCTTTTACTCTGCATATACAGCTGTACAGAGGAAGGGGGGGGGTAGTTAGTCACTCTGGGCTTATCTTGGGGTTTTTCCACAGTTAACCTTATTTTGAAAAATAACAAATTAACAAAGTGAAGGCTTCTAATACTATGAATAATTACTTCCTGCTACTACTAGTACTGCAACTGCTAATACTGAGGTACTCCTAGTAAATTTACAACTGTTAATTTTACTGCTACTACTACTTCAATGACTTCTACAACTAGAACTCTTTCTAACACTATTACTTCTACTGTCAAAAATACTACTACAACTACTACAACTATTAATTCAATTCAATTCAATTCAATTTTATTGTCATTAAAAACAATGTGCAGGCACATGTTAAAAATGGCTTCACCAAACAGTGCAAGACAGACACAGAGAAACACAGCAAACACAGTATAAGATATACACACGAGGACCAAAAGCTAAAAATAAGGTAAAAAAAAAAGAGAAAAAAAAAGCTGGAGTACAAAATATTTAAAATATCTACAGACATTCAGTGGGTAGCCAGGTTCAGGTGGGCAACAGCTTGTGGAAAGAAGCTGTTTTTGAGCCTGGTTGTGCGGGCTCTGAGGCTCCTGTAGCGCCTCCCAGAGCGCAGGGGGGAGAACAGTCCATGGTTGGGGTGGGTGGGATCTCTGCTGATGCTCAGACCCCTTCGAAGGCAGCGTTTGTGATAAATGTCTTTTATGGCTGGGAGCTGGGTACCGGTGATATGCTGGGCTGCCTTGACGATCCGCTGCAGAGCTTTCTGGTCTACTGAGGTGCAGTTGCCGTACCACACTGAGATGCAGATGGTCAGGATGCTCTCTATGGTGCAGTGATAGAAGTTGGTGAGAATTTTGGGGGGTAGACAGGCGTTCCTCAGCCTCCTCAGGAAATGCAGGCGTTGTTGGGCCTTTTTCGCAAGGGCATGGGTGTTTAATGTCCACGAAAAATCCTCGCTGATGTGGACTCCAAGGAATTTAAAGCTGGAAACACGCTCCACTTCCACCCCATTGATGTGTATGGGGGAGTGGCTGCAGCTTGTAGTCCTCCTGAAGTCCACAATCAGCTCCTTCGTCTTCTGCACATTAAGGACAAGATTGTTGGTAGTACACCATGATGTGAGGTGCTCAATCTCGTCTCTGTAGGCCATCTCGTCATTGTTGGTGATACGGCCAATGACTGTGGTGTCATCTGCAAACTTAACTATAACATTTGAGGGTTGAGTTGGCAGGCAGTCGTGGGTGAAGAGGGAGAGAAGGAGGGGGCTCAGAACACAGCCTTGAGGGGCACCTGTGCTGAGGGTCAGGGTGGAGGAGGTGTGGTCACCTAACCTAACAGACTGAGGTCTATTGGTCAGGGTTGGTCAGGAAGTCCAGGATCCAGTTACAGAGGGAGGGGTTGAGGCCAAGGGAGAGGAGTTTGATGGTTAGTTTTGCGGAGATGATAGTGTTGAAGGCAGAGCTGTAATCTATAAACAGCATCCAGATGTATGTGTTGTTAAGTTCAAGGTGGGTCAGAGCAATGTGTAGGGCAGTGGCAATGGCATCCTCAGTAGACCTTTTGGGACGGTAGGCGAACTGATGTGGGTCGAATGTGGGGGATAATGTTTTTGATGTGAGCCAGAACCAGTCGTTCAAAGCACTTCATGGCAATGGGGGTGAGTGCTATGGGTCGGTAGTCATTCAGACATGTGGATGTTGGTTTCTTGGAGACAGGAATGATAGAGGTGGTCTTAAAGCATGCCGGGACTTTAGATTGGGACAGTGAGAGGTTAAATACAGGTGTGAAGACCTCAGCCAGCTGGTCGGCACATTCCCGGTAGACCCAACCCGGTATGCCGTCTGGCCCGGCAGCCTTCCGTGTGTTCACTCTGTGCAGTGATTCTCTGACCTCTGCGACTGATAGAGTGAGCACCTGGTTTTCTGGGTGGCTGGGGATTTTTGTGGCTGGGTCAGTATTGTCCTTGTCAAAGCGGGCATAGAAATGATTTAGCTTGTCTGGCAGGGAGGCAACATGGACAGCGGGACTGCGATTAGAGCTTCTGTAGTCTGTGATAGATTGAATGCCATGCCACATTCGCCGAGTATCAGAGTTATAGTGAAAGTGGTTCTCTATTCGTAGGGAATATTTATGTTTGGCTGTTCTGATGCCCTTTTTGAGGTTGGATCTGGCTGCGCTGTAGGCCTCACAGTTACCTGACTTGAATGCTGCATCCCGGACTTTCAGCAGCTGCCGGACCTCACTGGTTATCCAGGGTTTCTGGTTCGGAAAGGTGCGGACTAATTTTTTTGTTGTGACACTCTCACTGCAAAAGTTAATGTAGGCTAGTATGGCAGATGTCTGTTCATTAATGTCTATATGGGAGCCATGGGTAGCTGAATGTGCAAAAATACTCCAGTCTGTGTTTTCAAAACAGTCCTGGAGTTCAGAGACTGCTCCTTCTGGCCGGACAGTGATTGTCTTTACTGCTGGCTTGATCTGTTTTATTAGGGGTTTGTAGGCTGGGACCAGGAACAGGCAGAGGTGGTCAGAATGCCCCAGATGAGGGCAGGGAGTAGCTTTGTATGAGTCCTTGATGTTTGTATAGAGATGGTCCAGGGTGTTTTGTCCCCTGGTGGGGCAGGAGACATGCTGATGGAATTTGGGCAATACAGCCCTGAGGTTAGCCTGATTAAAGTCACCACCTATAATAAAGGCATTGTCCGGGTGTTTGGTCTGTTGTCTGCTGATGGCACATTGTAGCTGCTTAAGTGCTACCTTAGCATTAGCATGTGGGGGGATGTATACAGCGGCAATGGTAATGGCTGTTAGCTCCCTGGGCAGGTAAAAAGGCCTGCACTGAATCACAAGGAGCTCGAGATCAGCAGAGCAATGCCTTTCGACGATCTTTATATTGTTGCACCAAGAGTTATTGACATACTAAGTACTCAAACCTCCTCCGCGGATCTTGCCTGAGTCCGCTGTCCTGTCGGCACGGAAGGCTGTGCGGCCTGCTAGCTCGACTGCCAAGTCGGCTATGTTGCTGTTGAGCCAAGTCTCTGTAAACATCAGCAGACAGCAGTTCTGCAGCCTTTTCTGAGAGGACAGTGTATACTTAAAATATTATTGGAACCATAAACCATATATATCAAACGATGGTGGGTTAACTAAATGTCATTATGTGAATTGTATTACTTGCTACACGTAGATAGTAATGCTTGTGTAACCAAGGCCAGTGAGAGAAGGTAAGAAGTCTGGAACAGAGAGACCCTCGAGGTAGACACGACATGTCAAAACAGGATGAACTCTCCCTACCCAAAAGGGGGATAGCTAACAGAGGGGGTGGGGTGGGGGGGTTATGCGGACAGAAGGGATATTGTAGAGAAGTAAAACAAGTTGGTAAGAAAGCTCAAGGCCATGTGTGACGAATGAACAAGGGAGGTTTAGCATATAAAGAAGCTCACACACAAAGAAAGACAGACACATAGGGAGGATTGGCTGTTTGTGTCTCCAGATATCTGTCAAAATAATAAACTGCGGAATTATCTCCAGAAACGTTTCGACTGTCTTTTCTTCACATTAACGGACTCAGATGAGGGGATAGCAAACGATACCCCGACAATTTATGGGGGCTTTGTCCGGGATGTGAAGAAAAATCTAGAATTGGACATTAAGGCCGCCCGCTGACTTTCTGAGAGCTCAAGGTCGACCTACAATAAAAAGGTAAGCAGAACCTGTTTTATCGAACTCTGCATATTGACCAAAATGCCAAAATGATATGAGCTCATAAGGAGGGGAAGTGGGCAGACCAAGAAAAAGAAAAAAAAAAGAAAGGGGGGGGGGAATAAAAAAAAAGAGAGGGAAAGAAAAAAAGGGTTAGAATCCCTGCGGAAAAAAGGGGTTAGAGTCCCTAGTGATAAAGAAAAAGGGGGTTAGAGTCCCCCATTAGTTCCTAGGTTGTGGCAAACCCACTCACCCCCTGACGAGGGAGTGAGGATAAGGCTGGGATAACGCTCCCGGGGAATTGAGGACCCCCAAAGAAAAAAACTAGGAAGCCTAGAAGGGCTAAAAAGGGGTTAGAGTCCCCAGTGATAAGTCATAATGAGAAAAATGGAAGATACAGTGACTTGCAAAAGTATTCATACCCCTTGAACTTTTCCACATTTAGTCACGTTTCGACCACAAACATAAATATATTTTATTGGAATTTTATGTGAAAGACCAACACAAAGTGGCACACAATTGTGAAGTAGAAAGAAAATTATACATGATTTTAAAAAAATTTTACAAACAAAATACTGAAAAGTGCGGTGTGCAAAAGTATTCAGCCCCCTGAGCCAATACTTCATGGAACTGCCATTTGCTGCAATTACAGCTGCAAATCTTTTGGGGTATGTCTCTACCAGCTTTGCACATCTAGAGACTGAAATTTTTGCCCATTCTTCTTTGCAAAACAGCTCAAGCTCAGTCAGATTAGATGGAGAGCGTAAGTGAACGGCAGTTTTCAGATCTTGCCACAGATTCTCAATTGGATTTAGGTCTGGACTTTGACTGGGCCATTCTAACACATGAATATGTTTTGTTTTAAACCATTCCATTGTAGCCCTGGCTTTATGTTTAGGGTCGTTGTCCTGCTGGAAGGTGAACCTCCGCCCCAGTCTCAAGTCTTTTGCAGACTCCAACAGGTTTTCTTCCAAGATTGCCCTGTATTTGGCTCCATCCATCTTCCCATCAACTCTGACCATCTTCCCTGTCCCTGCTGAAGAGAAGCACCCCCAGAGCATGATGCTGCCACCACCATGTTTGACAGTGGGGATGGTGTGTTCAGAGTGATGTGCAGTGTTAGTTTTCCGCCACACATAGCGTTTGCATTTAGGCCAAAAAGTTCAATTTTGGTCTCATCTGACCAGAGCACCTTCTTCCACATGTTTGCTGTGTCCCCCACATGGCTTCTGGCAAACTGCAAATGGGACTTCTTATGGTTTTCTTTTAACAATGGCTTTCTTCTTGCCACTCATCCATAAAGGCCAGATTTGTGCAGTGCACGACCAATAGTTGTCCTGTGGACAGATTCCCCTGCCTGAGCTGTGGATCTCTGCAGTTTGTCAAGAGTCACCATGGGCCTCTTGGGTGCATCTCTGATCAGTGCTCTCCTTGTTCGGCCTGTAAGTTTAGGTGGACGGCCGTGTCTTGGTAGGTTTGCAGTTGTGCCATACTCTTTCCATTTCCGGATGATGGATTGAACAGTGCTCCGTGAGATGTTCAAAGCTTGGGAAATCTTTTTATAGCCTAACCCCGCTTTAAACTTCTCCACAACTTTATCCCTGACCTGTCTGGTGTGTTCCTTGGACTTCATGATGCTGTTTGCTCCCCAATATTCTCTTAACAAACCTCTGAGGCCTTCACAGAACAGCTGTATTTGTACTGAGATTAGATTACACACAAGTTAACTCTATTTAGTCATTAAATCAACATTCGATCATTCAGCAATCATCAGGCAAATTCTGAAGGCAATTGGTTGCACTCAGAGAAAAGGGGGCTGAATACTTTTGCACACCGCACTTTTCAGTTTTTTATTTGTAAAAAAAATTTGAAATCATGTATGATTTTCTTTGTACTTCACAATTGTGTGCCACTTTGTGTTGGTCTTTCACATAAAATTCCAATAAAATATATTTATGTTTCTGGTCGTAACGTGACAAAATGTGGAAAAGTTCAAGGGGTATGAATACTTTTGCAAGCCACTGTAGGAAAGAAAAGGAGGCGGAAAAACCGAAGTGGAAATCACTTCAGGAACAAATAGAAGTATTGACGAAGATAATAATAAATGCAAGAAAAAACGACAGTGGAAAAGAAAAAGAGAGAGTGAAAGCTGAGGTTCAGACAAAGATAGAAGAAGTCATAAAAGAGGGGGAGGAAAATTAGAAGACGCGGTACCACTGGGTAAAATACTGTGGAAACGGGAAAAGAAGTGTAAGGAGAGTGGGGAAGAAGCCGGTAAATAAAGACAAACGTGCGGTCTAATGTCGCAACGTAAATGGAACAAAGCCATGAGAAAGGCTGAGGAAGATAGATTAAGATTGTACAACTATGCCATCATGTGGCAGGGGATAAGCCATTGCATGAAAGATTCAGAGGAGAAAAAACAGAAGGGAGATAGTCTACCTAAAAAAAACTGACGACGCCAACGTCCAACCTACTGCACCTCAGGGACCGCCAAGAGCAGGGCTATACCCCGTACTGAACGTTACGGACGGCAAATTCCAGATAGAAACCGCACCCATACCAAGCGCATCCGACCCTAGACCAGACACAGGAGCTAGATCTAAGGTAGATAAGTGAAGTAGAAAAAAAGAGAGCTCCTCGGAGAAAGAGGACTCCGAGGAAGAGGCGCCATTTAAAGGGAGAATAGAGAGAGAAGGGGAAACTAGTAGAAGGAGGAAAAGGCAGAGCGTCAGGACACGACCGGTACGAATAACCGGAACATTGTCTGGGCTATATCAAAATGATGACGAAGGTGAGGTGTGTTGCAGATTAGAGGCGATGAGCCTCTAACCTGCGTTTCCACTGTGAGACCAGTGAGCGGATAATATCGATGGGGAAATTGTCCGTGATGGTGGAGGGAAGTGAGTAATCCACTCTGAGGTTTAAAAGTTCCTGACGGTTGTAGGAGAGCGCATGACCTACACTTGTAAGTAAACTTAAAACTAACGTATAAATAACAAAGAAAACACGACACTGAACAGGGAACCACAGTAGCCGCTGCGTCCAGCGCGCCGCCATCTTGGATTCATACTATTACTACTACCATTCACTGATATTTGGTATTTCATTGATATTTGGCAGACAGTCCAATAAACCATCTTCAAATTGTGTCACACACTTCACATATCAATAGGCATATTTTTCCACTGCAAAATTTAATATTCTTAACCTTTACAACCTTTCATCTAGAACCCTAATTTCCTTTTCCCAAACCTGCTGCTCTTTAAATTCGCCTGGGTATAACCTGCTCCTCTGGCATAACCACAAACTTCTTCTTCTTCTTCTTTTTTTTTTTTTAATTTCCCCCCTTTTTCTCCCAAATTGTATGCGGCCAATTACCCCACTCTTCTGAGCCATCCCAGTCACTGCTCCACCCCCTCTGCCCATCCGGGGAGGGCTGCAGACTACCACATGCCTCCTTCGATACATGTGAAGTCATCAGCCGCTTCTTTTCACCTGACAGTGAGGAGTTTCTCAAGGGGGACGTAGTGCGTGGGAGAATCATGCTACCCCCCCAGTTCCCTCTTCCCCCCAAACAGGCACCCCGACCGACCAGAGGAGGCGCCAGTGCAGCGACCAGGACACACACCCACATCTGGCTTCCCACCCGCAGACACGGCCAATTGTGTCTGTGGGAATGCCCGACCAAGCCGGAGGTAACACGGGGATTCAAACTGGCAATCCCTGTGTTGATAGGCAACAGAATAGACCACTATGCTACCTGGACGCCCTATCACAGTCTTCTAATACTGAACATTTAAAATGCTCAGCTGCACCTTAACAGCAGTTGTGTTTGTACCTTCAGAGGTTTGTAGTGTTTCCTGATGTAATGTCCAGATGAGCTGTGCTCCTCCCAGTCCAGACGCTCCCTGTGCACATACCGATGCTTCCTACTGAAACACATACACACACCAATAAGCCTTGAGGTGGTGCTATAGTTGGTAAGGAGTGGAGTGTGGTTATAACTGTTGGATTACATGGTTTAAATAAGCAGGTGAGAAGGGATAGGTTGCAGTAACGGCTTAATCGAAAGTTGAAATCTAGTTTTGTTGAAACTAATAGTAACAACCTAGTCCTGTTAAGTACACTGGAGTGGAAGGGTTACAGTCAAATTTTTGGACATATGTGGTGGTGGGCATTGGGGGAATTACAGTTACAGTACTTGTTAATAACCTTGTTTTACTGAGGAGATGTGGGGGAATAGGGCCCAGGACTCTCTCCATCATGGCAAGGTGTTCTTTGCTGTTGTGGGTCTGAAACACATCAGGACAAGAGAGGCAACACTCTTTTTCTCATTTTCTTGGTTTCACAGTAAAGTCGGTATTTGAGAGATAAGAATGTTGATCAAAAAGTCGGGGTCTCAAATCCACACTGCAAACTATTTTTAAACATATCTCTAATGGAAGAACAAATATATATTTATTTATGAGTGTGTGTGTGTACACACCTGGAACAGGGCAAGTCCTAGGTAGAGCTCCATGAGGATACAGCCCAGACTCCACACATCACACGCCTGATTCCAGCCCAGATCTGTCATTGTACAAAAAAGTTGAAAAATATTCATTTGTGACAGAGCGGCGCTGTCAATGACTGTGGGTAGCATGCACGCACACGCGCGCACACACATTCATGATGACCACAGACGTCTTGTAATGCCTGCTAGCTGTAGACAAATTGTCATGCACCTGGCATCCACACTTCCATGGGCCAGACACCTCGGCCGCCACAAAACCTATCTTCGCATCAGTTCACACTTTCATTGGCCCTCCATGTACACAGGCATTCAAAAATATTGCACTATATGCCTCACATGTCAGAAAACATGCACTGCCCACAAGTCTCACCAAGCTTTTCTGCAGCCACTTCCTGGGCCTCTGGGAAAAATGGGTGGCATAGTCACATATACACCAAAGCTGTACTGGTGATCAACACTGCTTTTCACCAGAGGCCCTTCCCCTGCGCACCATCACTGCTTCCACCGCTGTTCTGCATGTCTTGGTACAGCTGTTCTCAAAGTGGGGAGTGGGGTACAAGATTCTGATGGACCAAGGGACCAACTTATCCTCCAGGCTGATGAAGTTCTTCCATAAACAACTGGACGTCTCGGCAATCAAGACCACGCTATACCATCCTCAGACTGACGGTCTTGATGAAAGATTCAATTGGACACTGAAGAGGATGCTGCAGAAGTTTGTGGAATGGGACCGCTGGCTGCCATTTTTGCTCTTCGCCTATCGAGAAGTTCCCCTGGCTTCAATGGGTTTCTCCCCCTTTGAGCTGCTATATGGTGAGGACGAACAGGGGCCATTTGATCTGCTCCAAAAGGGCTGGGAGGCCCCTTCCACCACTCTGAGTGACAGAAGGGTGGTGCAGTTTATGCTTAAGCTGAGGGATCGGGAGAAAGATAACAGGGGGAAGCAGATGTTAACCTGTGTGAGGTCCAGAAGAGCCAGATGATCTGGTATGGCCAACAGGCTTGGCACTGTAGGTTCCAAAGGCCAAAATGTCATGTTGCTTCTCCTTTCTTCCACCAGCAACTTCTTGGCAAGATGGCAAGGGCCATACATCATCACACGCAAGATGGGGCTGGTCACTTATGAGGTCCATCACCCATGAAAGAAGAAACCAAAACAGACCTACCATGTGAACCAACTGAAAGAGTGGAAGGAATAGGCAATCCAGTCTCCAGGAAAGGTTTTGCTGGTGAGGGAAGTGGACATAGAAGATGAAGTGGAGATGGGACTGGAAACCGTAACCAAGACTGTTATTCCTGTGCTGGCACATCTTGCACCAGAGCAAGCTGCACAGCTCCTCCAGGTCTTCCATAAAATTTCTTCCCCCTTTGCTGTCAGCACAGGGACAACAACCCTCATTAAGCATGTTGTTCGCCTAAAGGATGGATGACTAATCAGCCAATGCCCCTACCATGTCCCACAACAGTTGGTGGAAAAGCTGCAGCAGGAAGTGGTGGGGATGTTGAAGCTTGTTGAGTGATTGAGCCTTCCACCTTAGAATGGTGCAGTTCAGTGGCCATCACCTTCAAGAAGGATGGTTCTCTCTGGATATGCATTGATTTCAGGCAGCTCAATTCCATCTCGGAATTTGGATGCCTACCCCATGCCAAGAATTGATGACTTGCTGGAGAAGATCGAAGCTGCCAAGTACATCACCACCCTTGATCTGTGTAAGGCATACTGGCAGATGCCACTGGAGGAGTAATGCTGGCCATACACAGTGTTCTGAACACCAGCTGGATTTTTCCAGTTTATCATGATGCCATTTGGACTGCCTGGAGCACCAGCC
This sequence comes from Lampris incognitus, assembly GCF_029633865.1. Taxonomy (NCBI): domain Eukaryota; kingdom Metazoa; phylum Chordata; class Actinopteri; order Lampriformes; family Lampridae; genus Lampris; species Lampris incognitus. The sequence goes on from NC_079218.1 coordinate 31,717,557, forward strand.
ACCTTCCAGGGACTGATGGACAGAGTCCTCCAGAGTTGTGGCAACTGCAGCTCACTTTACCTTAATGACATCATAATCTTCAGCAACAAATGAAAGGAGCATGTCCAACACCTATCACTGATCCAGGGAAGGATCCAGAAGGCTGGGTTGACACTCAATCTCTCCAAGTGTGAGTGGGCACAGCAGGAGTCACGGTACCTGGGTTACCAACTGGGATGAGAAGTGCATCCGCAAGTGGATAAGGTGGAAGCTATCCAAAACTGCCTGGGATTGGCTGGCTCGTACAGATGGTTTGTTCCCCAGTTTGCAACTATTGCAGCCCCATTCACAGCACTATACAGCAAAAGACCAGAGGAACCCAATAATCTGGTCAGATGACTGTGAAACAGAGTTCAACAGTTTGAAAGCCTACTTGTGTTATTCCCCTGTCCTCAAGAGTCCAGACTTCAACAGAAGATTTCTGGTACAGGTGGACGCATCTGCAGTCGGCCTTTGAGCGGTCCTGGCCCAAAGAAACACTGAAGAAGAACATCCAATCCTGTACCTGAGCTGCAAACTGCAGCCACATGAGACCAGGTATTCCACTGTGGAAAAAGAGAGCCTGGCCATTAAGTTGGTGCTGGAGAGCCTGCAATACTGCTTGCTTGGATGGGAGTTTGATCCAGAAATTGACCACCGAGCTCTCACTTGGATCAACTTCATGAAGGACTACAATAGCCGCCTAACCCGATTGTACCTCTCATTCCAGTCCTTCAGGTTCAGCATATGACACCGATCAGGCAAGGCCAATGTGGTGGCAGATTACCTTTCCAGGTCGCCACACATCACCAACCTCCGGGAGGAGAGGGATGGTGTGACGGAATGGCTCCATCACTGACTGCAGATAGCGCGCACGTGCACACACACACACACACACACACACACACACCACACATTTCCCACTCCCTTCCATTCTCACTAAGTACAAACCTCAATTCCAATGAAGTTGGGACATTGTGTAAAACGTGAATAAAAACAGAATACAATGATTTGCAAATCCTTTTCGACCTATATTCAATTGAATACACTGTAAGGACAAGATATTTAATATTCAAACTGATGAACTTTATTGTTTTTTGCAAATATTCACTCATTTTGAATTTGATGCCTGCAACACTTCCCAAAAAAGCTGGGACAGGGGCCTGTTTACCATTGTGTTACATCACCTTTCCTTTTAACAACACTCAATAAGCATTTGGGAACTGAGGACACTAATTGTTGAAGCTTTGTAGGTGAAATTCTTTTCCATTCTTGCTTGATGAACGATTCTGTGGCTTAACAGTCCAGGGCCTCCGTTGTCGTATTTTGCGCTTCATAATGCGCCACACATTTTCAATGAGAGACAGGTCTGGACTGCAGGCAGGCCAGTCTAGTACCCGCACTCTTTTACTACGAAGCCACGCTGTTGTAACACGTGCAGAATGTGGCTTGGCATTGTCTTGCTGAAATAAGCAGGGACGTCTCGCTTGGATGGCAGCATATGTTGCTCCAAAAACCGCAAAAAAACCTGTATGTACCTTTCAGCATTAATGGTGCCTTCACAGATGTGCAAGCTACCCATGATGCCATGGGCACTAACACACCCCCATAGCATCACAGATGCTGGCTTTTGAACTTTGCGCGGATAACAATCTGGATGGTCCTTTTCCTCTTTAGCCCGGAGGACACGACGTCCATGATTTCCAAAAACAATTTGAAATGTGGACTTGTCAGACCACAGCACACTTTTCCACTTTGCGTCAGTCCATCTCAGATGAGCTCGGGCCCAGAGAAGCCGGCGGCGTTTCTGGGTGTTGTTGATATATGGCTTTCGCTTTGCATGGGAGAGTTTTAACTTGCACTTGTAGATGTAGCGACGAACTGTGTTAACTGACGATGGTTTTCCCAAGTGTTCCTGAGCCCACGTGGTAATATCCTTTACAGAATGATGTCGGTTTTTAATGCAGTGCCGCCTGAGGGGTCGAAGGTCACGGGCATTCAGTGTTGGTTTTCGGCCTTGCCGCTTACGTGCAGAGATTTCTCTGGATTCTCTGAATCTTTTGATGATATTATGGACTGTGGATGATGAAATCCCTAAATTCCTTGCAATTGTACGTTGAGCAACGTTGTTCTTAAACTGTTGGACTATTTGCTCACGCAGTTGTTCACAAAGCGGTGAACCTTGCCCCATCCTTGCTTGTGAATGGCTGAGCCTTTTGGGGATGCTCCTTTTATACCCAATCATGACACTCACCTGTTTCCAGATAACCTGTTCACCTGTGGAATGTTCCAAACAGGTGTTTTTGAGCATTCCTCAACTTTCCCAGTCTTTTGTTGCCCCTGTCCCAGCTTCTTTGGAACAAGTTGCAGGCATCAAATTCAAAATGAGTGAATATTTGCAAAAAACAATAAAGTTTATCAGTTTGAATATTAAATATCTTGTCTTTGTAGTGTATTCAATTGAATATAGGTCGAAAAGGATTTGCAAATCATTGTATTCTGTTTTTATTCACGTTTTACGCAACATCCCAACTTCATTGGAATTGGGGTTTGTAGTTAGAAAACCTCACTATTACCCTGCTTTCTTTATCCGTTTCAGTAGTACAACGAAGGGTACTTGGTAGTTCTATTTTCATTTATGCAAACAATCACACAAACTTTTTATTCACTTACCATTTATTGCAGTGCATTGCATATGCACTCCACCATCTCCCATCAACGAGTTTGAGTTTGGTTGACAAAACAGGGGCGTAACTGTTAAATAGTATGTTCGCACACACTTTTATGGTCACATGAACTGCATGATTATGTTTCTTGTTTTTGATATTCATTTTTTGGAGGATTTTGTTTTTCTATTTTTCATCTTTTTGTACTTAAAAAAAAATCCTCCTTTTTCTCCCCAATTGCACCCGTCCAATTGCCCCACTCTTACGAGACATCCTGGTTACTGCTCCACCCCCTGTGCCGATCCGGGGAGGCCTGCAGACTACCACATGCCTCCTCTGATACATGTGGAGTCGCCAGCCACTTCTTTTCACCTGACAGTGAGGAGTTTTGCCAGGGGGACGTAGCACGTGGGAGGATCACACTATTCCTCCCAGTTCCTCCGCCCCCCCGAACAGGCGCCCCGACTGACCAGAGGAGACGCTAGTGCAGCGACCAGGACACATGCGCACATCCGGCTTCCCACCCGCAGACACAGCCAATTGTGTCTGTAGGGATGCCGGACCAAGCCTGAGGTAACACGGGGATTCGAACTGGCGATCGCCGTGTTGGTAGGCAACAGAATAGACCGCTACACTACCCGGGTGCCCCTATTTGTACTTTTTTGTAAATATTTTCACTGTTTCCACCTTGGGAGGCCAGCATACTAAATCATACCATCATCATATTTTTTGACTATGTCTGTGTTTTTCTAATTTTTGAGGACTTTGAAATAGAACCCCATGACATTATACAAGCATAGAATGTGAAGTTCTGCTACATGCCCATAGTGTGTTGTTTATGGTGATGTAGAGTATAGTAGTAGTGTAGAGCACCCTCTAGTGTATTATGGCTTTTATACAACAGTTAACAGGTTCTGTCTAGACAAACTTTTTTCAAGCAGAAAATGAAAAAAAACCCCAAAACAAAAAAAAAAACAAAAAAAAACAAAAAAAACAAATATCAAAGGTTAACAAGTGTGTGTGTGTGTGTGTTTGCATGTGTGTATGTCCATACCAAGTACGACTTCTGGGGCCCTGTACTGTCGTGTTGACACCAAAGAAGTGTGGTGTTCATGGTCAAACGTGGCACTGCCAAAATCCACTACCTTCACATCCAGACTTCTTAATGTCATGTCATCCCGCTTCTGTTAAGAGACATGTTACATCTTTTAACTGACTTAAAATGTACCATGTGACCCAGAGCATTACCCCCACAGCTATACTCTAAACTTAAAAAAAAAAAACCCAACCTAAAACGTGTTCTTCACCTGAAAAGAAGACACTTATCTTTTCATAAATTTTTAAAATAGATAATAATTAGCACTGTTAATATTTCCCGCTGCAGCTAGCTTGCTATGAAGGGACTTCATTGACGAAAGACAGTACAGTAAGGGAATTTAAGCTTATTGTTTCAGCATTAAGATTTCCATATGTATGCAATAACACACTCCACAAGTTGTGCATGGAGTAGAAATCAAACTGTGCAGAGTGGTTAGTCCTTTCTCTTTTTCTGTTTGTTTCTCATTTGTTTTTCTTTGCTACTTCTCAAAGTATTTTTTCCTCGCTTCTCATTTGTTAGTTAGTTGGTTGCTTTCTTTCCTCCTCAGTTGTATTTTTTCTTCTTTACCTTTTCATTTCTTTCTTCCATTACTTATCATTTCTTTCTTTCTCCCCTTGTCTTTTGTTCCTTCTCTATTTTCCTTTCATGTCTTTTCATCCTTGAAATTTCTTTCTCCATTTCTTTTGTCCTTGCTTCACTCCTTTCCTTGTCTCGGTCCGTCTCTCCTCATCTGTCTCCCTCTCAAACAAAAATAGCAATATTACTGAACACCACCCACTATCTTTTCAAACCGTACTATTGTGTGTGTGAGTTATACCTTCTTAGTGTTGTACTCCATGTCATAATCAGAACACACAAACAGGATGTTCTCTGGCTTCAGGTCAGTGTGAGTCAGCTTGTTACGATGCAGGACTGGATATAAGGACATGGACACACACACACACACACACACACACACACACACACACACACACACACACACACACATACAATTACAATGCTGATGACTAAAAAAACCAGATGCTCTGAACATCAGGTACCATGACTGTGTCTTTTATGTTTGCCCATGTTGTATAAACTTGTATGTAAAGTACCTCATAGTACGGACATGCTGTCAAAGCTATGTACAGCACATTGTGGCGTCAGCATGCTGTGTTAGCAAGCTGTATGGACTATATAACGTGCATGCTATGAACCAATCACATTAAGTCTGATAGGGCTTTTCTGAAAGAAATCACAAAACAGATTGAGCTGCACAGGACTAGTGTTTAAAGCAGTGGCTAAGTTCAATGTTACACATATTCCGTTTCAGTCCCTCTAGCTATTGTGTGAAAATGGCTTGTATTCAACATTTCTGATAAATGGGTTATCTCTGCTGAAGTTATGCATGGTTGCGAACTTTGAAAGCAATAATTAGAAAGCAATGGGCGACACTCCATTCTGTAACTGACCGATGATATCACCAATAAGCCAAAACAGAAAATGAGCCAGGTAGGAAACGAATGGTTAACTCACAGCAGATGGCTCTGAATATCTGGAAGGCCATGTGTCTGATCTGTTCCACGCTGAAGGGCAGAAAGCTGTTCTCTCTCATGAAGTCAAAGATGCTAAAACCCAGAAGCTCAAAGACAATACAGATGTGACCATGGTGATCAAACCAGTCCAACATCCTCACACATGCACTGAGAGGACAGGAGAGGGAGGGACAAGATGAGAAGAAAAGTGTACAAGAGGAAAGGAGAATAAAGGTTTGTTATGTAGAGGTATTGAAAACACAGTTTGAATTGTGCTCTTTTTTCTTGGCTTAAAAGCTGTGGTTACACATGTCTTATAAACACGACTTTTGTGATTGGATGCACAGGATTGGTTCTCAACTGTGTCTGCATACACCAATCAGCCAAAACATTAAAACCACCTGCTTAATATTGTGTAGGTCCCCCTCATGCTGCCAAAATAGCTCTAAGCCATCAAGGTCTGGACTTCAGAAGACCTCTGAAGATGTCCTGTGGTATCTGGCACCAAGATATTAGCAACAGATCCTTTAAGTCCTATAAATTGCAAGGTGGATCTGCCATGGATTGGACTTGTTTATCCAGCACATCCCACATATGCTCAATCGGATTGAGATCTGGAGAATTTGGGGGCAAGGCAACACCTTGAACTCTCTGTCATGTTCCTCAAACCATTCCTGAACGATTTTTGGAGCATGGCAGGGTACATCATCCTGCTGAAAGAGGCCACTGCCATCAGGGAATACCGTTGCCATGAAGGGGTGTACTTTGTCTGCAACAATGTTTAGGTAGGCTGTTCGTATCAAAGTAACACCCATATGAATGCCAGGACCCAAGGTTTCCCAGCAGAACATTGTCCAGAGCATCACACTGCATCCGCTGGCTTGTCTTCTTACCATAATGCATCCTGGTGCCATCTCTTCCCAAAGTAAACGACGCACACGCACCCGGCCGTCCACATGATGTAAAATATTTCTTTTACATCATATGGATGGCCAGGTGAGCCATCAGACCAGGTCAACTTCTTCCATTGCTCCATGGTCCAGTTCTGATGCTCACGTGCCCATTGTAGGTGCTTTCAGCGGTGGTCAGGGGTCATCATGGGCACACTGACCAGTCTGCAGCTACGCAGCCCCAGACGCAGCAAGCTGTGATGCACTGTGTGTTCTGACACCTGTCAATCATAGCCAGCATTAACTTTTTCAGCAATTTTAGCTACAGTAGTTCTTCTGTGGGATCAGACCAGATGGACTAGCCTTCACTCCCTACACGTATCAGTGAGCCTTGGAAACCCATGACCCCATCACCAGTCCACCAGTTGCCCTTCCTTGGACCAATTTTGGTAGGTACTGACCACTGCATACTGGGAACACCCCACAAGACCTGCTGTTTTGGAGATGTTCTGACTCAGTCGTCTAGCTATCACAATTGGCCCTTATCAAAGTCATTCAGACCCTTATGCTTGCCCTTTTTTCTTCTTCCAACACATCAACTTCAAGAATTGACTGTTCACTTGCTGCCTGAAATACCCCACCCACAGGTAACACAGGTCACCCACAGGTGCCATTGTAACAAGATAATCAATGTTTTTCACTTCACCTGTCAGTGGTTTTAATGTTTTGGCTGATTGGTGTTTAAGGACTTGAGGAATCAGGAAGAAACAGGAATCAGGAACACTTTATTTGTCGTTTCATATGAAATATAATTTCCCCCAGCAGTGCAACACAAAGACAAAAAAAAACATCCAAAAACTACAATAATTTAAAGAACACACTTACTAACACAGATATCTAAACTAACACACATATCCAAACTACAAACTAAAAAAAAAAAGACAATCACTGTCCAAGGGAACGAACACCAGTTAGGATGACTGTCGGGACTGCCAGTCTGTATGGGCTGGCAGTTAGCTTAACCTGCCCCGCTCGGTGCTTCCTCCTCGGGCGCAGCTCCAGACAGGGGCCGTGGTCTTTGGGCCCACCGGAAGAAGCAGAACAGGCCTCCCCAGCCGATCCAGCACCACCTCTCCCAGCCAGACACCCTTGACACACCTCCCCGCACTCCACATGACGACACCAAAAACACCACAGTCAACGCCAGGTGAGGCTGCCGCCAGACCGCCCTCAGTGTTATTGGAACTGCCAGTCTACATGGGCTAGCAGTTAGCTTAACCTGCCCCACTTCCGCGTCCTGTCAGACCACCCTCAGTGTTACTGCCTCAGTTGCAGCTCCAGGCAGGGCCACGGTCCCTGGGCCCACAACATGAAGCAGACCAAGTTCTCCCAGCCATCATACAAAGGCAAAACTTAAACGCAGATGTGGACAAAGACACTGCATGGACAGTACTGGGTGAGGCTGTCGCAAACGTGAATTCGCGCTGCCATCTTCCCACACCAGTACTGGGTGAGGCCGTTGTAAACGTGAACACTGGAAGCGGTGTGGGAAAATGACACTTAAATACAACCTGCCTGTTTAGACAGTGGTCAGAGTTAATATTCCCATGCTGTACATACTAAGAATATAAACAATTATCATCACTTTACTTATGTGCTGACAACGTTTGTTTTTATTGTTTCAGGTGGCCTACATTTACAACAATTTGGAAAAGTCCCTCTAGCGCCGTAGTCTCTCTCCATGACCATCTCCATGTTCAACACTGTTTTTATATGAGAACTGTAAAACTGATGCTCATAAATAAACTAAAATCAGCTCAGTGAAAGAGGGCAGTCCCTCTATGTTCACCCCCCTGTATCTGAATCTTTCTGGACTGAATAAGGTTTCACAGACAGAGACTTAAAGCATGTTACACTTTAATATGTGGATCATAGTTTAGTATGGTTTTCAGATATTGTATATATAGGGAATACAGTTTAGTATAGCGTTTCAATAACATAGTTTACATATCTAAGTAAATCTCCAAGAATTTTAACAGTGCACAGAATCTTTAGTTTGACACTACATTTCTAATTCCCATGATCAATGTATGGCTCATGATTTAATCTAATTCTTAGATAGTGTAGGAACCTGACAGGCCTTATTGTCACTCACAAAATGTTCTCATCGTCCAGGCTGTTGATCTCCTCCAGGACCCTGATCTCAGACATGGCCACCTCACGATATCGCTTGAGGTTCTTCATTATTTTCACAGCTACATGGTCAATATTCCTGGATACACAGACATATAGTTGGACAGCGACATAGACAGCCAGCAAGAAAGACAGGCAGGCAGAAAGACAGGCCCACGCATACAAAAATAGACAAAATATGTCTTTGTACTAAAGCATATCAGGTAAATGTTTGTAGTTTTTACACTACAGGTAGTCCCCGGGTTGCGAATGGTCGACTTATGGATGCCCGTACTTACGAACTGACCTCTTGTAAAGCCTATTATTTTAAAAAATCACATTACACACAATGGTTCGTACTAATGAATGGACAGACTACTTTGTGCAAAGCTGAAAACAACTGTGCATTTTAGACGGTTCGTCGGCCTGAGGGACCACGCCATAATTGCCATTTTAAGTCGGATCGCGTAAACATTGTTGTGTGCATTGTGTTTTGACTAAAGTTTTTATGTGTTTACCCCCGCAATCATGGCTTCACAGTGTAAATCTGATGCAAGTGATGGTGATGCATCAAAGAAAAGGAAAACGATCATGATTGAAACAAGGTGGAAATAATAAAGCGATCGGAGAGAGGTGAAATGCTCTTATTGTTTTTTCACTTACCTGGTGAGCGAGGCGTAAAACGGGGGACCTCCGCCAGTCGTGACCCACTCCGGGGACAGTGGCAGGTGGCGAGTTTGAAATGTAAGAAATGTTTCTTATACCTATACTCACATTCTTTCTCTCAATTATAAATACTGTACAGTAGTTACAGTTATTATTTTTACTGCACTATTATATTTATGATGTTTTAGGTAAAACATATACCATATACTAAGACAAACATTTGACTAATTGACGCTAGATGTGAATTGTACGTAACTGTTCCAACTTACATACAAAGTCGATTTACGAACAGACTCAAAAATGGAACTGATCGTAATCTGGGACTGCCTATATATTATTTGCTAATTATGTATAAGTATTATATAATAGTAATTAATTATATAATTGTTTTGATTTTGGCCTGAGGTCATTTAAAGACAATTTGGGAATGGAGATTGCGGTAAATTTTGAAAAAAACCACGATGAGCAGGGAGCCAAAGAGTTTGTCCTCAGGTCCTGTTGTTGTGATGTTCAAATCATTAGCATTGGCCTGACTTTTCCTACCAGTCACAGACTGACCTTGTCATTGAGAATAATTACAAGTGAATATGAGAATGTGAACAATAGGGCTAGCTCTTCAGAGAAACCCAGCCACTGAGGATGCACAAGCCAGTGCATTCTTAGTGCAGGTCCCAAGCTCGGGAGGGTTGTGTCAGGAAAGGCATCTGGCATAAAACCTTTGCCAAATCAAATATGCGGATTATAAATCAGATTTCCATACTAGATCAGTCGAGGCCTGGGTTACCAATGACCACCACTGGTACTGTTAGCCAGCAGGGTGCCGGGGAAACTATGCTACTGTTGGGCGAAGGAGAAGGAGATGGGGAAGGCATGTCTAGAGGCAGTGGGAGAGGAGGAAGGGTAAGAGTGTGGAACTCTGAATGTTGGAGTGAGTTGGATGAAGTGGTGGACAGTGTACTCCAAGGAGAAAGTAGTGATTGGAGCAGACTTCAATGGGCAAGTTGAAGGGAACAGAGGTGATGAGGAGGTGATGGGCAGGTATGGTGTCAAGGAAAGGAATGTGGAAGGACAGATGGTGATGGATTTTGCGAAAAGCATGGAAATGGCTGGGGTGAATACATATTTCACGAAGAGGGAGATATACAGGGTGACATATAAGAGCGGAGGCAAGTGCACACAGGTGGACTATATCTTATGTAAGAGACACGATCAGAAAGGTATTGGAGACTCTAAGGTGGTGACAGAGGAGAACATAGTCAGGCAGCATCGGATGGTGGTCTGTAGGATGACTTTAGAGACCAAGAAGAGGAAGAGAGTTAAGGCAGAGCCAAGGATCAAATGGCAGAAGTTGAAGAAGGAAGACTGTTGTGTGGCGTTCAGGGAGGAGTTAAGACAGGCACTGGGTGGTAGTGAGGAGTTGCGAGACGGCTGAGCAACCATTGCAGAATCAGTAGCGGACCATGCATTTCAGACCTAGGCCTTTGGTGAGATGTCACCTCCTCATAATTACCCAAAGACAGCCATCATATCACCATGCTACAATGTTTTAGTCGCAAAAGTGGTTATCATCACAATCATCACCATCATCAAGTTATTTGACTTTTCACTTTCACAACAACGACATCGTGTGGCTTTATGGTGTAACGTACAGCCTTACTGGAAGTAATCCCGCTGGGCATATAAATATGCTATCAAGAAACTCAACAAACACATCCCAGCCGGGCCGCTGAGCATAAAAACAATCAAACTAGCTGTACAAAAACCCCAAAAACATTTGACTCACCAGTGTTGTCTATTTGAAGACAAAATCCACTCTCCTTTCTTTCTGGATGAAACGGTCGATCACATAGAGCGCTCCTTTGGCTTTTAAATCCATCAGAATGTCATTTTGCAATGGAGGCCAATGCTGTGAGTCGTGTCTGTCCCTTGTATTCCCGGAATACGTTCTTATTCTTTTAAGTGCTGAAAATGTCCTTTCAACAGATGCCGTGGAAACCGGGGCTGTCACAGCTAAACAAGTGAAATGCCGCACATACGTCTTGAAAACGGTGTGACTAATAAATCTGCCCCCACATCATACACGAGTTCTCCTTGGGACATTATTCTCTTTCACGGCTAGCTACCTTAGCTAACTACATCAAAAACACAAACACTAGCATTAGCAACCAACTTGTTATGGCTCGCCCACCCCGCGCCGTGGCCCGCCCACCCCGTGCCGGCAGCCAATCGGCTCGTCAGGGCCGGGCTTAGTCATCAGGGCTGGGCTTAAGTTTGGTGGCCTCCCACGCGCCCATTGTCAGTTCGTCTTGTAACCTCCCCGCACGGTCCTTTTGTCTCCGAACTCACCCCAGCCCTTGGTTCATGTTTTTCCCTTGCAAAGTTTCCCCGTGGAAGTATCCTGCCGTGTTCCCGTTTGGATTACCCGCGAGTTTTTCCCCTTGGACTTTCCATTTTTCCTTGTCGCTCATTGCCTTCCGATGTTTGACTATTTGTACGCGTAACGAATAAAGTACGCCAGTTTTCGGCTAACCCCATCTCTGTCTGGTGTCGTGCACTTGGGGTCTTCCACAAACCCTAACAGTTCTCAAAGTCGCCATCAAACGGTCGTGGGCTGGAGAGGCAGGGCTCCCGGGGGATTGGGTTGAGCCCCACATGGCTAACCGGGGCCGCGGGCCCAGGGGGCGGGTTACCCACGACTCCAGGGGCAGGCTGGCCCGGCGGCCGCATGGTGAGAGCCGCCGTGATGGTTTGCAACTGCCGCAGGATCTCTACTTGTTGGCTCGCCAACGCCGCCTGCTGCCTCGTTAGGTTACCCACACAGGCCTGGAGGGGCGGGACCCGAGTCTGAAGATCTCTCACCGCGGCGGAGGCCGCCTCTAGCTGCTGGGTGTGCGAGTTAGTCAGTTGGATCTGTCCGATGAGAGCCGCTCGAAGCGGGCTGGCCGGTACACTCTCTGTGTCGGCTGGGGTCGTCATGGTCAGTTCGTACTGTTAGGGTTTGTGGAAGACCCCAAGCGCACAACACCAGACAGAGATGGGGTTAGCCGAAAACTGGCGTACTTTATTCGTTACGCGCACAAATAGTCAAACATCGGAAGGCAATGAGCGACAAGCAAAAAACGGAAAGTCCAAGGGGAAAAACTCGCAGGTAATTCAAACGGGAACACGACAGGATACCTCCACGGGGAAACTTTGCAAGGGAAAAACATGAACCAAGGGCTGGGGTGAGTTCGGAGACAAAAGGACCGTGCGGGGAGAATAACCGCTACTGCAAGGAGGTTACAAGACGAACTGACCACGGGCGCGTGGGAGGCCACCAAACTTAAGCCCAGCCCTGATGACTAAGCCCGGCTGCCGGCGCGGGGTGGGCGGGCCACGGCGCGGGGTGGGCGAGCCATAACACAACGGAATGCAACCACAACAGTTTCAACCGCAGACCTAGCGCTGCTGTTGATTGGCTGAACAATCGGTCACGTAAGGTGTATGCAGCGGATGCCCTATTACGTTGGGCAAGTATAAAAGAATACGCCCATCCGCTACACATCAAAATCTGATTGATTGAGTAATCTATCGATCCAGTATTAAGACCTAACTTATTTAGATAGTGGAGACCTTCACGCGAGATGCCGAAGACGCTGGCAGGAGGAGTCTTCTCACACGGTTACAACAGTGGACGTATGCACTGGAGAGAAGAGGAATGAAAGTCAGTAGGAGCAGATGGAATACATATGTGTGAATGAGAAGGAGGACGGCAGAATGGTGAGGATGCAAGAAGTAGAAGTGACGAAGGTGTATGAGTTTAAATACTTGGGATCAACTGTCCAAGGTAATGGGGAGTGTGGAAGAGAGGTGAAGAAGAGAGTGCAGGTAGCACCCTGCACAGTGGTTGGAGAAGAGTGTCAAGAGTGATTTGTGACAGAATGGTACCAGCAAGAGTGAAAGTGAAGGTTTACAAGATGGTAGTGAGACCAGCTATGTTATGTTGTTTGGCAACAGTGGCACTGACAAAAAGACAGGAGGCAGAGCTGGCGGTTGCAGAGTTGAAGATGTTAAGATTTTCAGTGGGCGTGACAAAGAAGGATGAGATTCAGAACAAGTATATTAGAGGGACAGCTCAGGTTTGACGGTTTGGAGACAAAGCAAGAGAGGCAAGATTGAGATTGTTTGTACATGTGCAGAGGAGAGATGCTGGGTATATTGGGAGAAGAATGCTGAATATGGAGATGCCAGGGAAGAGGAAAAAAGGAGGTGTATGGATGTGGTGAGAGAGGACATGCAGGTGACTGGCGTGCCAGAGGAAGATGCATGGGGCAGGAAGAGATGGAAACCGATGATCCACTGTGGCGACATCTAACAGGAGCAGCTGAAAGAAGTACTAGTAAGTAACAGTAGAGCTAGCTCTTCAGAATCCAAACAAAGAAAAGCGCCCTGCAGTAAGGGATTCAAGGATCAGTCAGTTAACTTACTTGTCCCTGTCAATGCATTCCACGACCTTTCCAAAGGCTCCTTCTCCCAGTGTACAGACCACCTCATCTGAGACAGACAGACAGGACAGACAGGTAAAGGTGTTAGTGTATATTAGACAACAGGACTATTATTAAAGCTGGGGTAGGCTTTTTTGTTGTTGTTTTTTTTGTGTGTGGCGTCATTGGGCAAAAATTCCATATTGTAATTCAAGTGGCCTGAGAGTAAACTAGACTTCTGCACCTCCTCTTGCCTCTGTATTCAGGCCTGCATTCAGGCACAGGGATGGGCAACATGACCCAGAAAGCGCCGGTGTGGGTGCAGGTCTCTGTTACAACCAGCAGTTAAACACCTGAGTCTACAAATCAAGGTTCCTAGCAAAGACTATTGGTTGACTAATAGAATCAGGTGTGTAACTGCTTGGTTGGAACAAAGACCTGCACCCACACTGTCCCTTTCTGGATCATGTTGACCATCCCTGCTAGAAAATCTAGCCTGGGGCGGAAGATTTTAGCCAATCACGGGCCAGTTCAGAGGAAGGGCATTCCTATTGGCTGTTCCACAAACGCAGAAGCGCATGTACGTGATCAATTCGCGTCTGCCCTGCCCCGCCGGTCGCTTGTGGTTGTAACTCTAATCCTAAAAATCAAAAAGACCAACTCGAAATGGCTGCTTCATGTGAACAATATTAGTGTAACTAAGAGAGGCGCTAATTTTTTTTTTTACATCAACTACAATACAAGCTTGATGAGTCTCGGTTTGACATTTCCTGGTTGTACGCGAGTGTAAAGGGGTTGAAGAGTGATACAGGGGTCATTTGATGGGAGGGGCTTAGTGGTGTGATACGAGGCAGCAGAGAGAGAGAGAGAGGCAGAAGGTTTTATATCTGAATGTTTATGTTGCCTACTGCAGCTTTAAGACTAGCCTAGCCTGACATTAGATACACTCTATTTGCAGAATTAATGAGACAATGGAATGTTTTGGGAAAAAAAATTAAATTTAGTTTTTATTTGTCATACAGAAATTTCATACAATTTCAAGATCTTAATTTATGGACTGGATTTGAATATTTTGGTTAGTGTCCAGATGATGTTTGCTCATAGTGGGAGATATGAGCTGCTGTGTCTGAAAATCATTCTCAACTACAACAAATACTATCTATCAATGCTAGGTGGTTGACAGCCACATAGAATGTGATATATAGGCATCTGAACTGAACGATAATTCTCCAGACATTTTCCCAAGCTTTACGACAGAGAAAATTTCAATTTTTGACCAGACTTTCCAAACTAAGTGGATTCGGTCATAAAGTAAAAACAAACAAAAATATTGCTTATTATGAGACAAAAAAATTGCTAATGTTTATACATAAGGCATCAGTGCAGAACATAAGACCAATCACTTCAGCAGATGACCAATGCTAATGATCATCACCAGCTAACTCTGCTCTCACTGTTAGCAATGAAATCTCTATGAGCAAGCTAATCTCTAGCTGTAAAGTTTGTGGGTTTGTAGCAATAGGTAGGACATACAGAAACACTTGTGCATGATTATTCACTGATTATCCCTTTTAAGGTCAGCAGCGGTCACCTTGGTTCAACTGCCTTACTAAAAAAATGAGGTGACAATGTTTTCACATTGGGGAGGTTTCTCAAGCAGTAGAACATGATTGGTTTTAGGGGCTCTGGTTGTGTGAATGTGCCATTAGCCTAATCTTGGTGTTATCAGCTACCACAGAGACATAATAGAAGAGAAAGACAGAGGTTAGTTTTGAATACATCTTTCTTTCAAAATGAGGCCTGTGTGATAAACCAGATGACCCTCTTCATCATCCTCACAGCTCTTCCTCTTCATTCTGGGACTCATCTGTTGTCCACCACCATCGGTGTCAGCATCAGCATCATCACCATTGGCCGGAGAGTCAAGCCAAAAAGAGTCATCGGGGTTGTGGGTCAGATGAATGGAGACGAGGGGCATAAGGAGGAAGGGAGGGAAAGAGGAATGGACAGAGGATATTGATGGTTGGGTGGTACTGGCAGATTAGCAGAGGGCAGAAGTGGGGTTGTTTTCAAACATGACACAGAGAGACGGTGCCATAGATAGGAAGACCAAGCTGGTACAAAAGAAAGAAATTGCAGCAACAGTTTCAAACACATCACAATCTGGTCCAGAAACTAGCACACAGGGCATGAAGCTTGACATATACACTGAGGTCACATTCAACAGGATTTAACTTTCCATCCTCTAGATAAATATTAAATAAGATATATTTTGAAGTAATAGAACATAAATATTTAGCCTGGTTAACAACAGCCTACTAATATTCTCAAAGTTATAAAACTACAACTTTCTAGAAGTATCCCTGCTGAAGAGACAGACCTCAGTTCTAGCAGCCAAGGTTTCAGCCAAGCAAAGGACCATGGGGAGAATTACAAGGAGAAAGCAAAGTGTCGTACCGAGTCGCTGTTTCTTGTGCTGGTCTGGCTGTTGCTGCTGGAGCATGTGTGTGAGGTTCTGTGTGGTGTGTGTGAGGAGTTTTGCTTTGTGTTTGAGGTGCTGTGCAGTGTGTGTGAGCTATGTAAGTCAGTGTGGGCAGTGGACTGGCTGAGCAGGTTGCGCCCTGGAATTTGTGTGTCACTATGTGGGTCTGTCTCAGTACTGCCACTGCCAGGAATCCAGTTGTCTGTAAGCAGAAAATAGAGGAAACCAGAATAAGTGAGTCGTTGCACTTTAAGTGATTTGAATATATTCCAATTTGAAGTATTTAACTGGCACTCAATTCAGAGATTCAAAATGAGACCGACAGAAGATTAAACTTAAGTTCCTATATGACATGCCACGTCCCCTTCTGCTAACTTGTGTAAACTTTGGTATATGCACCATATGCCATAAATGGTTTCCTCAGGCATGTCATTTACTTGGTGAAATGATATAAGGACTGGGTCAAGTTCTTCATGCAAGTAATGATGATGTTATATGGACCACCATATAACCTGAAGAACACAATTGCCACTCCTGTAGCATCCAATACATTTACGAACATGTCTGTGTTCTTTAGTATCACATCAAGCCACTCTGGACGATTGTTAAATATAAAAGTACGAGTATAAAAGTACTCCAAGAAGAAGGTAAATATGATTTTGAACTGTGCTAGCCAGCCACACTGCTGCTCTGAATATAACCAGACTCCACCTTAAAATACTGAATGTAAGGTGTGTCTAAAACTGGAGGGTGTAGGTATGGCCTTTAAGCAGAAAAGATGGGCTCCTGCAACATGAAATCAGTAAGAAGAGTAAACCACGGTCCTTATTTACTCACTACTACGTACTAATCACTTTCTGTATGGACCTTGCCTTAATTCTTTCGGCTACCTAGACGTCAGAAACTAAGTATTCAGAGTTATGATTCAGAGTAAGGCCAAAAGTTATCTTTGTAACATTGCTCACAATTGGCCAGATCAGGACATCTCAAAGAGTCGGGGGTTCCCTGGTATACTGGCAAAATTTCCAACTTGGCTCTCCATCTGGCCACCTAATCATCCCCCCATGTAACTGGCTCAGTTATTCCTCCCTCTCCACCTCAAGCTGATGTGTGGTAAACGTTCTAGCGCAAAATGGCTGCCGTGCATCACCCAGGTGTGTGCTACACATTCTTGATGGTTGAGGGGAGTTACCCCCCTTCAATGTGAAGTGATTTGGGTGTCTAGAAAAGCGCTATATAAATGTAATTATTATTATTATTATTATGCCAAAAATATTGCTACCGATTCACTGTTTGGATGAGAAGGTGACTCTAATGTCTTAGCAGTAAAATCTAATAGAAGTACCTTTTTCATCGTTATTTCTGACCAGGGAACCGTCAGCATTTGTCCTGTCTCCAGCCATGCCCTCTACAATAGACTTGCTGGCCCCGCACTGCCCCTTCTGCTCCAGCCTTCGATTTTTCTGGCAACCCCTGAAAAGCCATAAAAGAGAATAAAGAAGTTAGTTATGGTCAATAATGAGGCACATTTATGTCATCAATTTAGATTAAATTCACACATACGTGTGCACACACACACACATGCACGTACGCACGCACGCACCCATTCTACTTATCTATCCATAGCATGGTGGCACACGCAGGTCTGTTGCATTTACTGAGGGAAGCATTCATATGCTGTTAAAATTTTGATGCAACAATACCAACAATAATAATTACATACTTTACGTTAAATGAAAGCTGGAAAAAAATCCCAACATTTCTGCAAGTTTCCCTCTCTCCCTCTTGCGCTCTAATGTAAAAACCTTTCCTCCCCCTACAATCCCTGGTCCGAGGGGCAAAAAGTATCTCTTCAACCCTGACCGCCTCTTCTCTGTTTCTATTGCTATACATAGACTCATATCCCCTCCCTGCCCAGAGCATTTAGCTTGTACCCTGGGTGCTGTGGGGTATATTTCATAGCCACAGAGGCACTACAAGACTGAAAGATTATACAAAGAGCTTTATTTTGGATTAGTATAAACCAAACAAAGTGCCTTTGAACAAGACACTGAGACCTATTCATTGTCTAGATGCCAGCGTAATTAACACCTCAAATGTAAAATGTCAGCGTAATAATCTTTCCAATATGGTAAAAGGTGTAATTTTTAATATAGCACTTTTCCAGCTGCAACAGCCACTCAAAGTGCTTTACAATTACTCAGTGCCTCACATTCACCTACACACACACACACACACACACACACACACACACACACACACACACACACACACACACACACACACACAAACACTCAAACACTGATGGCGGTGTCAACCATGCACGGTAACAACCAGGGGTTAGGTGTCTTGCTGACGGACACCCTGATATTTTTGCCAGGAGGAGCAGAGGATTGAACGGCGACCCTCCAGTTACCAGATGACCTGCTGTACCTGCTGAGCTGCTGCCACATCACAATAGATTGGTCACACACACATAAATTAAATTCATTCATAATCTTAAAAATCTTTTGCATAAAATAATTAGACAGGATGATTTACCTAGTTCTTGAAGCTTTTGGAAAAATTGTATCTCTCTCTCTCTCTCTCTCTCTCTCTCTCTCTCTCTCTCTCTCTCTCTCTCTCTATATATATATATATATATATATATTTATATATGAATAAAATAAACAGCTGGGATTTCTTTAGGCAGAGCATCAGTGAAAACTGAAAATACTATCTCTTATACATATCAAAATTGTACAGTTCACCATGGGGGGGGGGGGGGTCTCTCATTCTGTTTTCTTCAGCCCTTCCTATACTCTTCTGTCTCTTTCCAGGAGAGAGGGTCTCTTACTAGACCCACTCACCTCCTGACCTCACATCACCCTGCGATCACATATCTTCTCTCCTTTCCACTCCCTGTCTTGCTCCATTTTCAGAACGGGTTCTCCTTCTAGCCCAATCTCGTTTTACCTCTGTCCCTTCACTGCCTCTTCAAAACTTGTCTTCTGGTCTTCTCCCCTAACCTTGGGTATGCCAGCTATGAAAATTCCCCCTTCCATGCGGCGGCCCTGCCTGCAGCTGTCTGCGTTAGGCTGTTAATATTGGTGAAGGGATGTCTCACTTCACTCGACAACATCCAGGCCCGTTGTCACTCACTTAAGGGCCTCTACCACTCACTGCCCTGGGCATCATTATCCCAGTGAGAGGGATCCGATTCTAAATGGGCGGGCAGAACCTCAATGGTTGAAGCATTAGCTCGGGCAGATAGGGTAGATACTAACACTATCTGGGTTAAGGATTCAACTCCTGATCTACTGTAGATTAATGGGGACAACATGGCACTAGGTCCACCAGTAAATTCGAATTCCACTATGATCCCAATATACCCACTAGAGTTCTTTACATCAGTGTAGTTCCATGCTATTTAGAGGCTCACTTGCTGTGAATGTTTTCTGTTTTTTTTCTTCTTCACCTGCCTTATGTCACATTCTTTTATTGTTCTTTTGTCAATAAAGTTCATTCACTGGGGGCGTCCGGGTAGCATAGCAGTCTATTCCTTTCCCTACCAACATGGGGATCGCTGGTTTGAATTCCCGTGTCCGGCTTGGTCGGGTGTCCCTAAAAACACAATTGGCTGTGTCTGCGGGTGGGAAGCCGGATGTGGGTATGTGTCCTGGTCACTGCACTAGCGCCTCCTCTGGTCGGTCAGGGCGCCTGTTCAGCGGGGAGGGGGAACTGGGGGGAAGAGTGTGATCCTCCCATGTGCTACATCTCCCTGGCAAAACTTCTCACTGTCAGGTGAAAAGAAGTGGCTGGCGACGCCACATTTATCGGCGGAAGCATGTGGTAGTCTGCAGCCCCCCCCCCGCTCAGCAGAGGGGGTGGAGCAGCAAATGGGATGGCTCGGAAAATTGGGTAATTGGCCATGTACAATTGGGATAAAAAGGGGGGGGGGATTTCATTCAATAGGTATCTTTAACTATGTTAATTGAAGGTTCACTGGCATGCACAGTCAATCTACAAACAAATGGTATTCCAACATTCATGGCACATATGTGAGAACAAATTTGGATGATTAAGAACTTTTCCTCAGCAAGGTTTTTCATGAAAAAAAAATTTCTGCTGACTTTTTTCTCATCCACATCATGGGTTTAAGGATAGAGTATGTCGTAAATTGTCGTCTAATGTGTCTAACTGTTTTTCCACTCATCTTGTAAATGTAAAGCCCTCTGATACTGCAACCATGATTTATGCTAATGCAGATAAACTACTGAGAATGTTTTACTAGTAAAGATGAAAGAATGGTAGCTCAATGTGTTGATGTCCAAACTTTGAACTCACCTGATCTATTTTATTTCATGAATATCTTAATCTGTTGAACAACCTCTGCTGCTACCTCACTGCAATGGTGGATCAGCACAAGAACGAAGGCCTGGATAAGAGTGTCAGCCAAATGACTAACTAATGTAAAATGTACAAATTGAAATACTATTGTTCAGTATAATTCTCTGCATCAAAAATAATAATCTTGTGTGCAAAGTTTGTCCGTTCACTCTGAGTGTAAGATCTTTCTGCCTCTGTGCTATGTATATTTACTGTGGTGCTATTTTAGTCAATCAGAGGTCCACCCTATACCATGTGTCAATCGTTACTGTCATACTAAGTCTTTAGCGTATCTCTAAAGCCAATTCCTGTCCATAGCTTAGAATTAGTGTCTAAAAAGTTTCAGATCTGTTCTGCTCTTTACCTCTCAGAGGCCTTGTAGTGATGGTTCTTTCGGGTGCTCCTTTCCCGTGGCTCCTTGTTGCACAGACTACTTCTGGGCTGTTTGGGGAGCTCCACCCTCTCATCCACCCAGCCTCCCTCAGAGGTGCGCAGCCGCTTGGCGTGCCACATATCTGCCAAACATGGAGAAACCAAAACAGTTCCGACAGTGCAATAAACTGTTGAACTGTTGCAACCCCCGTAAAAAAAGACACCCATATACTACTGAGGTACATCTAGGTAGTAAAACACTGAGCCAGCTGCAATGAAAAAAGACACGGCTTACTGCTCTGGGCATGACCCATTGCCTGACCCAGGCAGAAGACCTTCATAGGCTCTCCTGTTGCTACTGAAAGGAGAAGTCTGCTGCAAGCATTTCTGCATCTAAAATGTTCAGTCATGGAACTTCACCCCATTTGCAACATTATGACCAGTGACAAGAGTATAATGGAATTTAAAAATAAGTGCATAATTTAGCATAGTCCCCATCTATCAAAAAATCTCCATCTATCAAAAAATCTCCATCTATCAAAAAGTTACAAAGACCAGAAGTAGACCAGAAGATGCTGTGAAAATAAAGCATTATTCAAACATTTTCATTTTAAACCTGCCAGGGAGGTGGCATCCCAACATGTTTTCCTTGTGACTGCATAGAATTCCCCAACATACTTTGATGTCCTTCCACAGCCCAAAGAGATACATGCTTACTGGTGTTAAATGATGTTTTAGCCCTCAGGCGGATTAGAAATCTGTGCATGGTGTTGCCCTGCCCTCTGCCTGATGGGATAGGCTCCAGCCCCTCACTATCCTGAACTGGATTAGGTGGGCGTATACAGTAAATGAACAAATTAATTTACTCTTCAGACTATGAATAAAAAACAGTAGTGGCACTACTACGTGCAATAGATTTGGAATTGAGTTCAAAACAGAAATGGATAAGTAGCTAGAACTAAAAGTAGCACCCAGGCACAACTATTCTGTAATGTTCCTCAGGAAACACTACACTGCATCTGATGATGGACCATTAACTAGCCGGCAATCAGACGGCATGCATGCATGCGTTCAGGCACTTCAGTACCAAATGTTTATTGAACTGAGCTGATAATGGAACATGAGTCAAGATAGCTTGGCAGAAGGCATCGGCATTAAGTGTCTGGCATTGAGAGTATGTAAAACTATTATATGTTTAGAGAAGTCTTTGTGATCTATCAATACCATTTTCTTAACAATACAAATTATCAATATTAAAAGTTATTAGGCTAAACTGACAGCAGTGTAATTAATAATTTTAGATAAGACATCTGTCACTGCCACAGTTTAGCCTACTTGCACATGGCTGTACATGGTGGTACCTTTGGAAATAAACCCCTTAAAAGTAGAAATCATAACTGCTTTAATATAAATGTTACCAACAATTTAAAAAATGATTAAAATGACATAAAGGAAAGATGGCATATTTACCTGCAAAGTCACTGGGACTTGCTGCTCAAAATGCTTTGTTGGCAGAGTGACATAAGTGAGTTTTAGATAACTCTTATAATCATAGTAGTGGATCATGAACATGAAAATGAGAGAATAAGCACCTCTGTGACTACTGTTCCTAAAATAATAACTGTAAACTGATTAAACAATACAAGTCATGATCAAACTTATACAGTGGTCATTACCATTTTCTCCATTGTCTATTTGTGCCACTCAGGAAATAGGCTGCATATCATCCTCTCTTTAAACTTCTATCTTGCTCTGTCCATGGGAGAGAATAGCAAATGTAATCTTGAGTTAGTGCAAACCTGACACTGATGCGAAAATAGCATTTTAAAGGGAAATAAAATGTTATAGCCAATTGGCACAGAAATGAATTGTGCGAGTAGCTAAACGTTAACCTTTCTATGGCTTTGACGCAGTAGCGAACGCCATGGGTTTCCATTTCCCTCTTAAATATGAAAACAAATACCCTCACCATTAACAACTAGTTATTTCTGGCCCTGAAACCAAATATCCTCCTTTTCATAGATGGTCCATGGAACTGTTTGTTTACCGTGTCCTATTTGACCTTGATATTGGTGAGCCGCCGTCAGTTATGACAGAACGGTGTGCTTTGGCAGTTCGGTTTGGTTCAGGTGAAAGAACATTGTACTCATTTCTAAGGGTCAAACGACAGCTACAAGCACATTCACAAAAACTAAATCATCTAAATACCTCATTTGTATTGCTTATAGATAAGAAAGAACAAATATAAGCCTTTGGCTATCATCACTGAATTGAATCTGTTCCTAAAAATTGCTGTTATTAACATTTAAATGTCATCATAATTGAAATATTTTGCTCATACATACATGTTTCTATCTATCTATCTATCTATCTATCTATCTATCTATCTATCTATCTATTCCCATCTTTCTGGCTCATCGCCAGATGGTACACATACAAATACACACATGCAGACACACAGAGACACACCCTTTTACTCCTGGCTTAAAGGGGGAGCTTTGAGATGGTGGGGAAGCAAGACTACAAGACTATCCATTGATCAGGGAGCTGGGTTCAAGCCCCATGACAGTAAGCATTAGCTGTACTAAAGTGTCCTTGAACAGGACATTGAAACCCTACCAGCTTTAAGGGTTCTGTTCTTTAGCTGACCCTGCCTGACCTCTGCCCTCCCCGCAGAGAAGGGCAAGAAAATTTGCCTACGAGGAGCAGTAGTGTGTCAAGTTATTGTTGACAGTTTGAAGGAAGGAGGACCCACAACGTGTTGACACAGATAGTTTGGCCATAAATACACAGTACAACTAATATTAGAATCCCAGAAGACCAACAGAAATCCCAGCCAGCTTGCAGTTAATCTTCTTTCATTGTATATAAGGTGTAGAAGTTTAACTTTTATTATTTGTTATTAATTAATTTGTTTATTTATTTGTTTATTTATTTTTATCTACTGTCTTGTTGGTAGTTTAATTTCAAATGAATGTCTATTTTTCAATGCGTAATCATATTTTCAGTTTAAAAACATATCACAAATGAAGTTTTTTTTCCCCTTAGCATGACATAGAGGTGTGAGTCCAGAGGTTGCCACTCAGATATATCTGAACATAGCCACAATCTGCTGGTAATTTAATTTTAGTAGAGCTGGTCAGTACATGCAGTATATCTTATATTCCTGAGATACAATTTGAGATGGGGTTTGGAGGAAAACATGAGAGAAAACATTGGGTTGTCACAGTTGAGGAGCCAGTTGAGGTGGTTCAGGCATTTCATTAGGATGCCTCCTGGGCACCTTCCTTTGGAAGTTTTCCGGGCACGTCCAACTGGGAGGAGATCCCGGGGTAGACCCAGAACTCACTGGAGGGACTACGTGTCCAATCTAGCCTGGGAACGCCTTGGGATCCCTCAGGAGGAGCTGGAGGGCATTGCTGGGGAGAGGGACGTCTGGAGTGCCCTACTTAGCTTGCTGCCACCGTGACCCGACCCCGGAGAAGCGGGTGATGATGAATGAGGATGAATGGGTTGTCACAGCCTTACAAAAACCATCTGGCTGCCCTGCCTGACCACCCATGTAACTGCTTTCTGCAATATCTTTATTAACAAGCAGAGCAGTTGTTCTACATCCAATTTCAAGAAGGGCTGAAATCCGATCGCTGTGGCAGTCACCTTCAATTTCTCAGGCCCCCACCCATCTTTACGTTTAAGTGCATGAATGTGTGTTTGAATGGCTGAATGTGAGGCATACTCTGTAAAGCACGATGAGTGGACGGTAGACTATGGAAAAGAACTATATAAGTGCAGTCCATTTACCATTTATCTACCCCTTCTTGGGTGGGAGGACCAGCACTACCCAGAGGTAGAAACACAGACTGAGACAGACAAGAGAGAAAAGAGAAAGCCTGAGAGAGAGAAATATGAGTCAAAACCTAGTATATGGCTGTACCATCTAGACACAGACACCAATTTGATCCAGTAACGATAACAATCGACAACTCTGTGATTTCACAAAGTGTGGCAGCCAAAAATGTTGGTGTTACGTTTGACCCCAGCCTTTCCTTTGATAAGCACATTAAATAAATCACCAAGACTGCCTTTTTTCACTTACGTAACATAGCTAAAATTTCGTCTTTTTTGTCCGTGGATGATTCAGAGACTCTAACACATGCAGTTGTTTCATCCAGACTTGATTACTGTAATGTTCTGTTTTCAGGTCTGCCACATTCTAGTACTAAAAGTCTTCAGATGGTTCAGAATGCTGCTGCTATAATCCTAACTAAATCTAGGAAATTTGACCATATTACACCAATTCTTGCCTCCCTTCATTGGCTTCCTACCCATGTTAGATCAGAATACAAGGTGCCATACATATCCTGCACCACTCCTACATGCGTCTCTGCAACTCCCGACTTCCTCATATTATACCACACCTCCTCTCTGGGCACCCTGCCATATGCTTTCTCTAAATCTACAAAGACACAGTGTAACTCCTTCTGTCCTTCTCTATACTTCTCAATCAACATTCTCAAAGCAAACATCGCATCTGTAGTGCTCTTTCATGACATGAAACCATATTGCTGCTCGCTAATTGTCACCTCTCCTCTTAACCTAGCTTCTATTACTCTTTCCCATATCTTCATGCTGTGGCTGATCAACTTTATACCTCTGTAGTTGCTGCAGTTCTGCAAATCGCCCTTGTTTTTGAAAATCGGTACCTGTATGCTTCTTCTCCACTCCTCAGGCATCCTCTTTCTTTCCAAGATTGTGTTAAACAATCTAGTTAAAAACCCCACTGCCATCTCTCCTAAACATCTCCATACATCCACAGGTATGTCATCAGGACCAACTGCCTTTCCACTCTTCATTCTCTTCAAAGCTGCCCTCACTTCCTCCTTGCTAATCCATTGCACTTCCTGATTCACTATCCCCACATCATCCAACCTTCTCTCTCTCATTTTCTTCATTCATCAGCCCCTCAAAGTACTCCTTCCACCTTCTCAGCACACTCTGCTCACTTGTCAGCACATTTCCATCTCTATCCTTGATCGCCCTAACTTGCTGCACATTCTTCTCAGCTCGGTCCCTCTGATTAGCCATCGGTACAAGTCCTTTTCTCCTTCCTTAGTGTCTAACCTCTCATATAACTCACCATACGCCTTTTCCTTTGCCTTTGCCACCTCTCTCTTTACTTTACGCTGCATCTCCTTGTACTCCTGTGTACTTTCTTTATCTCTCTGACTATCCCACTTCTTCTTTGCCAACCTCTTCCTCTATAATTTGTTGTACTTCCTCATTT
Source organism: Lampris incognitus (assembly GCF_029633865.1). Classification (NCBI taxonomy): domain Eukaryota; kingdom Metazoa; phylum Chordata; class Actinopteri; order Lampriformes; family Lampridae; genus Lampris; species Lampris incognitus. The sequence goes on from NC_079218.1 coordinate 31,743,551, forward strand.
CACCACCAAGTCTCCTTGTCTTCCTTCCTCTGTCCTGATGACACACCAAGTGCCTTCCTAGCTGTCTCCCTCATTATTTCTGTAGTGGTTGCCCAGCCATATGGCAACTCTTCACTACCACCCAGTGCCTGTCTTAACTCCTCCCTGAACTCCACACAACAGTGTTCCTTCTTCATCTTCCACCATTTGATCTTCGGCTCTGCCTTCACTCGCTTCCTCTTTTTGGTCTCCAAAGTCATCCCCCAGACCACTATCCGATGCTGCCTAGCTATGTACTCCCCTGTCACCACCTTGCAGTCTCCAATCCCTTTTAGACCACGCCTTCTACAGAAGATATAGTCCCCCTGTGTGCACTTTCCTCCACTCTTGTACGTCACCCTGTGTTCCTCCCTTTTCTTGAAATATGTATTCACCACAGCCATTTCCATCCTTTTCGCAAAATCCACCACCATCTTGTCCTTCCAGATTTCTCTCTTTGACACCATACCTGCCCATCACCTCCTTATCACCTCTGCTCCCTTCACCAACATTTCCATTGAAGTCCGCTCCAATCACCACTCTCCTCTTTGGGTACACTCTCCACCACATCATCCAGCTCACTCCAGAATTTTTCTTTCTCTTCCATCTCACACCCAACTTACAGGGCGTATGCACTGATAACATTCAGCAATGCACCTTCGATTTCCAGCTTCATACTCATCACTCTGTCTGACACTCTCTTCACCTCCACCACAGTCTTGACATACTCTTCATTCAGAATTACCCCTACCCAATTTCTCCTCCCATTCACACCATGGTAGAAGAGTTTGAACCCACCTCTGATACTCCTGGCCTTACTCTCCTTCCACCTGGTCTCTTGCACACACAGTATGCCTACTTTTCTTCTTTCCATAATATCAGCCAGCTCTCTCTCTCTACCAGTCATAGTGCTAACAAAGTTCCGACTCTCACCTCCACACTCCTACCCTTCCTTTTCTCTTGCTGCCTCTGGACATGCCTACCCCCTCTCCTGCTCCTTCGCCTAACAGTAGCATAGTTTCCACCAGCACCCTGCTGGTTAACAGTACCAGTGGTGGTCATTGGTAACCCGGGCTTCAACCGATCTGATATGTAAATCTTATTTATGATCCACATATTTGATTTGGCAAAGATTTTACACCGGATGCCCTTCCTGATGCAACCCTCCCCATTTATCCGGGCTTGAGACCAGCACTAAGAATGCACTGGCTTGTGCATCCTCAGTGGCTGGGTTAGAAAGAAAAAAAAATAGTGAGCATTGATAAGAATAAAGGTAAGACAAGCAAGAGTGTGGGAATAACAACGAAAAAGCTAAGCAAAGAGAATAAATAGGTAACAGGTTGAAACTAAAATTCTCAATAAAAGTTAATCTATGAGTATGGGTTCTACTAACAGTAAATCCAAGTCGGATAAAGATAACCCGGGTCAGCTGTCATCTCCAAACATTCAATATATGGTCACAAACTATGGAAAAGAAAATACTAATACTAAGTGAGAGTTTTCCCGGTGGTAGACAGGAGGGAAATGCCAAGGTAATTGCCACAGTCTGCCTTGTCTCCCTTCTTAAATATGGAGACAATAAGGGCATCCCTAAGTTATGCAGGGATTTCCTCCTTTTCCCATATTTTGAGGAGCAGGGTGTGGATGTGACTAAGGAGAACTGGCCCACCACCCTTCAGGATTTCTGCTGGGATGAAGCCAGGTCCAGCGGCCTTGTTGTTCTTCATCTTCCTTATGGCATCCTGCACCTCGTTTCGACTGGGTGGTGCTCCCATATTCTCGTTGATGAGTTGTTGAGGGAGTTGGTAAAGGACCTCCATCTCAGGAGTGATGTTCCTGTTCAGTAGCTCCTCATAATGCTCTTTCCATCTGTTGGTCATTGACTTATTATCTTTCAGCAGCATTAGCCCATCTTTGGAGTGAAGGGGGCCTAGGCAACATTGGCTGGGGCCATATACCGCTCTTGTGGCATCGAAGAAACCTCTGGTATTCCCACAGTCAGCAAGCTGCTGGATCTCCAGAGCCTTCCTTGTCCACCACTGGTTCTTCAGTTGTCTAAGCCGAGATTGAACAGCTGCCTTTGCTTTGGCATGGGCTATTCTTTTAGCCTTGCAGTTGACGTCGTTTTGCCAGGCAATGAAGGTTTGCCGCTTGATGTCAGTGAGTTGTTGGATTTCATTGTCACTCTCATCAAACCGGTCTTGATGTTTCCGGGTTTTATAGCCAAGGGTGCTTTTGCAGGAGTCCATGGTGATAGACTTAAGCAAGTCCTAGTGTGTTTCAATATCTTCTGGGTATTGCTTGGGCAGAGCAGCACTGAGAGTAGCCTGGAGCTGTTCTTGAAAGGTCGTGTCACCCAGCTGTTCGAAGTTGAGCTTTGGCTGGCACTGCCTTTTTTGCACCCTTCTTTTCTGCGTGAGACTGATGGACATGATGGAGCTGATGAGGTGGTGGTCTGTCCAGCAGTCATCTGCACTGGTCATCACTCTGGTGTTGAGCACATCATGGCAGTCTTTGGCGCAGATGACTACGTAATCGATGAGGTGCCAGAGCTTAGAGCGAGGATACATCCAGGATGTTTTGAGTTTATTCTTTTGGCGGAAAAGTGTGTTAGTGATGACCAGGCTGTGTTCTGAGCACGTTGATAGCAGTAATATGCCGTTGGAGTTCGTGTTGCCAACTCCTTCCTTCCCTATTGTGCCTTTCCATAGGTTGTGGTTTTGTCCCACCCTGGCATTGAAATCTCCAAGCAGGATTAGCTTGTCCTCCTTGGGAACTTTGGTTAACATGTTGTCCGGGTCAGCATAGAAGGCCTCCTTCACTTCATCCTGTGCATCAAGTGTTGGAGTGTAGGCACTAACAACAGTGGCCTTTTGGCTGCCTGCAAGTGTCAGGCGTATGGACATTAGGCGTTCATTGATGCCCACAGGGAGTTCAGAGAGGTGGTTGATGAGGCTGTTCTTAATAGCAAAACCCATGCCATGTATCCTTGGCTCATCAGCAGGTTTTCCTTTCCAGAAGAAAGTGTATCCACCTTTTCCTCCTTCAGCTGCCCTTAATCAGCCAGTCAGTTTTCGGAGAGTGCTACGATATCGATCCGGAATCTCCTTAGCTCCCTGGCGATGATGGCAGTTCGCCTTTCGGGTCGATCACTGTGTTTATTGTCCACGAGGGTCTGCACATTCCAGGTTCCAATGTAAGTTTGCTTCCATTTATGTTTCTGACCACCTAGTGGTGATCCCTCTGGGTGTGGTAGCCCAGACAGGAGTTTTCAAGGCAGGCCATGTTTAGGGCACCTTTTCCCGCCCCTTCCCCTACTGGGGTGAGCAGAGTGGGTCCTAAATAGGGCTGCTCAGTTGTGGGTGCAGCTGCCGAAAAGCTCTTTCTGCCTCAGCCCAAGAGCTTAACGACTGAATCAGACACCCACCACCTGTGTGTCAGGTTGTGGCTAAGAGCTGCCAGACTTCATGGTCCTGCCCCCGTCACCACTTTCTGATCACCACAGGACTTTGTCTGGGATGTTAAACGGTCTGATTCCCTTTCGGGAGGATGCCTGTGCGTGGAATCTTTTAATGTGGGGAGGCTGGTGCACAGGCAGCCTCCACACAATCCTTGGCATAGAAAGGCTGAGATCCAGTGGCATGGAGACCAAGACAACTGGGGGCCCTTCTTTGCTGCAGCCTTCTTCTGCCTTTGCGGCCATTGTGGTGCTCCTCACAGCCACCATCTTCCACCTGCTCCACCATTGAGGACTTGGTTGCTGTTAGCCCATAGCTGGGGCAGTGGTTGAGAGATGCCAGGGCATGTCCACACACCGATGGGCCTGTGCACCTTCTCTCTGGGGCCCACTACTGCTCTGAGATCCCCTACAGTTTGGCCTGGGACCGCAAAGTACCCAGTTACCGTGTGTGGCCACGAGGAGGCACTGCAGGAGTCTTGGTGATAGAGAGGCTATGTACCAGCAGGAGGAGACTTACGCACTCGGCTCCTCTTTTCACCCCCTACAAGAGGGCTAGCCAGCGGCAGTAGCTGAAAGCTGAAAGTAGCAAGAAGAAGCAGCATACAGCATGCACTAACTACAAGCACCACTACCCCAGTACTACTGCACTGATGCATCACACATGCCCTGTGTGCTGTCCAACATAGACTATGACCACAATGACAACCAAAATTACAAAAATGCAGTCGACCGATTGTGCGAGCGTATTTGAGTGGCCTTCCCATTGAGAATGGACACGACTAAAATCTGCCTGGAAGCAGAAGGATGAAGAAGCTGTCGCTGACTATCTTGTCTGCTTAACAGAGGTTCACACTGTCCATTGTGGCATCGAAAGACCCGCTGCCATATGGCCAAATGACCCACTCACTGCTTGGGAAGCCCATGTTCACGACCGCTTCATGAATGGTATAAAGCCTTAAATTGCTGATATGGTAAAATGCACATGCATCACCTGGGACTCTGGCCATCTCTCCCTTGTTGAACAACACGCTGTGCATGCTGAAAAACTCTTGAATGATACAAATGTAGCCCGTGGAATTAGATACCACACAGGACACAATTACTTCCGGGGTTCTTGTAGCTTCAATTTTATTGTTTGAACCTTCGAATGCAGATCGTTTTACTGAGTGCATAAATTCATGTGTCTTTCGAGCAAACAGCTCATAAATGTTCACAGATGTGGCAAGTTTAACAGAAAAGATTTTAAAAGGAAAATAATAAATACAAAATACAACATATGGTGCAAAATACGGCAGTTGGCTATGTATGTTAAACAGGGTTTAACAAAGACATGTGGAACTTCCTGAAGATCGCGCAACTTCTCACTCTGTCAGTTACCTTTAAACAGAATTAAAATGCATATAAAACCTTTACATTTCCCTTACTACCCAAATACAATGGCATGGTGTGGCTTTATGCACGCCAACATTACCTTGTCATGCCTGCAATGGCGAACAGTGGTCGACGGCTCGCGCCCAAAATCACCGAAAATCAACTCCAGTAGCGTCTAAATCAAACCATCTTGTCAAATTACCGACATACAATATTGTTTGGAATAATGTTACAGGTATATTTCACAAGATATTTACACCTACTTACTACGGAGTCAGAGCACCGTCACACCGCAATCTTCAGGCGCTTCACACAAGAAAAAAAGAAAGAATACCCAAGATGCACTTGGATAACGTGCAGAAAGAGTACCCAAGATGCACTTGGATGACTTGCACGGAGTTACAATAAAAGTCCGCAACACTGCCACTTACTGGTCAAAACATGCAATGACAACCAAAACTATAAAAATACACTCACAATCTGCTTCACAATTTAAATACATCAGATGACATTTTACATGGCTTGACAGTGTAACAATTACATATATTCACAATTAAACTATACTAAATTTAAGTGGAAAATCATTTAACCTATTTAACAGATTTACCACCCGGCTACACAAAGAAGAAGAAACAGGGACAAATAGATAGTAAGCTACAAATGGCTCAAATAATGCTGTTTGAGCCAGAGGCTGTGGGCATGGAAGAGGATGTGGCAGGGGCCATGAAGAATGCAGAGGATGCAAAGGAAGATCAGATGTATCTGTTATCTGTGGAAAATATGGACACTGGGCCAAGGACTGTCCAGACAACAAGGATGAAGCTGGCACAATCCAGCAGGCGGACTGACTAGTGGCAGAGTTGGGCGAAGACATGGACCCTCCTGGAATCAACGCACAGACCACAGATGATGATGACCAACCTACACATCAGAAGAGTGAAGGCACCATTGCACACACTGATACTCACACAAACACCCAAGCTGATATTGACACACATGCACACACATCAATTAGTTTCACAAGCTGTTGACCACATTGAGGCTAGATAGACAAATGAGAGGTTGCAAGAAATAGGAACCTATGTCAAGTACACCACAAATGCTTTTATGTGTATGCTTAAACAGACATTAATAGTAAGTGGAAAAGAAAGATTCTTTGTGTCATACGACACAAAGAATTTGATCTGTTTCCGAAAGCATGTGAGCAGTACATGATGTCTAACTAGGAATGAGTTCTGTATTTTTCTACTACAACAGTACACAGGTTCAATGTCATCCTTGATGTGATTAAGTATAGCAAACATTGTTAGACCTGGCCACCTGTGTCAAGGAATGATTTTAGTCTCAGTTCAATCAAAAGGTGATATTTTCTTTCGAAAGATACATCTTTCAAACCATCCGCTCATGAACACACCTGGCATGACAATGCCTTCGCCTGGCTACAATCACTGCTGCCATGATCACTGGAAAGTCTGGGCCTCAGTTACCACCAACTCTCTGATGACGCTACTAATTTTCACTCTAACTGCATGTGGCTATTAGTGCTGGCATTTGTGAACTGGACAGGCAGACACAGAGACCTTTTTTGCAACAAGGATCATTTTCATAGAAAGGGGCCAATTTTGTGCCAAATGTATGCATATTACCTAATCTAAATAAGTGCAAATAGCACCAGAGCAATGAGATGCTATTTGCTTGGCAGCGCAGTTAGGGGTGCATTTCACCCTTTGTGGGTACTTTGAGAATTACACGGTTTCTTTTTGTCTTATTTGTGCAGGTTTAGCAGCCGTAAAAGCCGCGCAATCCTTTGGTGAATTCGCCAGTGAGTGTTTTGTCAGAGGGATGGTTATTTGGGTGCTTTAACTGTGCGCTCTCCCTCTTGCCTCTTGGCGCTTGGCTGACCAATCATGTAACTTCAGTGACGTCCTGGTCATCTGATCCAGTGGCCCAATCGTCTCAAACTGACCCCTCAGTCTGTCAGTCAGTCAGTCAGTCAGTCAGAGATATTCGAAAAGACAGATAAACAGAAAGAAAAAGAAATAGATAATAATAGAGAAAGAGAAAAGCACAGACAGATAGAAAGAGAGTGAGTTTCATAACATTTCCATACATTGGACAAGTGGCTATGATTCATTACAGTGAGATAGCATGTGGTCAAAATGAAGTGGGAGGGTGGCAAGTCTAATTGACTGGAGAGTGCACACACATGAAGACATACACAAACATATTCAGATGCACACAACACAGCACAGCAGATTGTAATTCAAGAATATGCAATCCCATAGTACACAGAGGGACTTGAAAGCTCTCAGCTCTGATTGGAGCTCAGTCAATCATTTTCTGCCAGAGTACACACACACACACACACACACACACACACACACACACACACACACACACACACACACACACACACACACACACACACACACACACACACACACACACAAAAGGACACACTGGTACACTAAAATAGACACACTGACCCCCAAAACAATAATACAGAAATGCACCTACTGTGAAAGGAACAAAAAGATTACCAAACATGCACTGACAGACACACTGAATGACAAATAAAACACTGACAGATACACCAACACCACTGGCACATGTAAAAGCAACCCACTCAGCAAAACAGGTACCAGGAAATTCTAGTTTGTGTGTTAATTACTGTAAACTAATTGTGAGCAAGCCAGTGGGTTGCTGCAGGCTGGGCTAGCTGTTGCTGGGCAGCCGTGGCTATACAGCCAGTTTGTTAGCTGGTTTAGGGTCATTTTTTCTTTTCTGCCACTAGTTTGTGGTGGCTTGACATCACTGGGTGAGCATTTGCATGCTAGTATTTGCTGTAAGATAGTAAAGGAAGGACTCTGCGATGTATTTTACTGTTGTAAGGAGGCTGTGTTTAAGCTAGCTGTGTGTAGGCAAGCAGTTTATGCTATGACCATGGAAGTTTTTTTAAAATCAGGATCAATTAAACTGTTTTGAACATCTGCCAACAGACATCATCAATCTCAACAGTGGAAAGCGAGACCAGTCTGGGGGGGGGTGTGGAGTCAGATAAAATGGAGAGTAAGAGAAAATGAAAGATAAAAAACAAAATACTCAGACAGAGTCAGACAGACAGATAGATGGACTTCATCAGCAGGAGAAATTGATGGAGATCAGCCCACCATCATCAGCCTATATATGATCTCTCTCTCTCTCTCTCTCTCTCTCTCTCTCTCTCTCTCTCTCTCTCTCTCTCTCTCTCTCTCTCTCTCTCTCTCTCTCTCTCTCTCTCTCTCTCTCTCTCTCTCTCTCTCTCTCACCAGCAGCTGTGATTACTCTGTAAAACAGCACTGCGTCGCAGAGAACCAATTTTCCTAATGCACAGATCTACTCACACTTACACTCACTCACTCACTCACTCACACACACACACACACACACACTCTCTCTCTCTCTCTCTCTCTCTCTCTCTCTCTCTCTCTCTCTCTCTCTCTCTCTCTCTCTCTCTCTCTCTCTCTCTCTCTCTCTCTCTCTCTCTCTCTCTCTCTCTCTCTCTCTCTCTCTCTCTCTCTCTCTCTCTCTCTCACACACACACACACACACGTAGGGTTATTGATGAGGTAAATGGGGAGGGGGCATTGAAGGGGCACACATACTGCTGGGAAGTGGTGGAGGGAGAAAGAGAGAGAGAGAGAAAGATAAGGTCCTGGGACAGAGAGGACAAGAACAAGACAGGGACAACGAGAGGCAAGTAAAACGTGAAAGAAGAGAGTGTGGACTGGCAGGACAAGCTACGAAAGGGAAGGGTGTGATTTTTTTCTACAGATATATATATATATATATATATATATATATATATATATATATATATATATATATATATATGTAGATCACTAGTGCACTGGTGAGAGAGGAGAGAGAGAGAGATGTGCTTTATCAATGGACGGATGGCAGAGTTTCCATTTAACCGGACCGGCCATTACAAAGAAGAGCGACAGAGAGAAATGAGAAAGAAAGAGGAGAGCTGTAGATGGTAGATGATTCATCTCTAATGTAAGGGACAAGCTGGTCATCGGTCAGATAGGAAGTCAGGGCTAAAGTTGTCTTCCTACCTCGTCCCAGATACAGGAAACAAACCCTTTCATGAAGACAGTCCTCTGGATGGATGCAGGCAGACTACCGAGCATCCCTACAGGGTAAACTGGAGTCAGGATGCAAACTGGTGGTCACTACTGAAGCATCCAACTTTGGCTGCTTTAAAGCGAACACATCCAGTGGCCAAATGGGTGAATAAAGACTGTATTTCTGGGCTTTGGATGTCCATGACTCAAGTTTTTTTTGTTTTTGTTTTTTAAACCTGGAAATTTGCAGATCACATCAGATGGATGGACATCAGGGCTTCTAAAGACTACAGTTGGCGTACGTTGAAGTGGAAGACAGTTGCTACTGGAACAGATCAATCCAAAAAAAAAATGTTGACAATGAGCATCCAGGAAGCATTTTTACCAAAAGATACAGTTTTCATTTCCTGAAACTAATTTTGGTACTGTTCAGTGTTACTCTCCAATATTAGATGACACCGTTTGTTGTACGTTTGTTTTTTCACTGGCATGGTTGACTTTTTGAAAATTCTGAGGCGTTGGGAGCTCCGTGTTCTCAGCTGAACCACCGTCTGCATAGTTGCCTCTGGTGAGGAGAGGGTGGTGATTAACAGCCAGCCTGGAAGTGAGCTGCTGTGCACCATAAACGAAAAAACAAAACAAAAACAAAACAGAAACACTGTCACACATTTTATGGAAATCCACTGGAGTTTGGAGAACAGGTCAATGTGACATCTCACATTGTTTTCTTCGAACTTACAAAACATTGCACATTAAGTGATCGGGTCTTAGGACGCGAAATGTGCACACATCCCCTAAATCCTTGTTGTTGAAAAGGTTTAGGGGGCTCCAGGCGTTA